>NC_047104.1:74804725-75104725 GCF_902500255.1 Thalassophryne amazonica
ATAAATAAATGAATTAAAAATAAGAATAAAAATTACAACAGGCAATAAAACAGACAAAAGACAAAGTAAAATAAAGAGTAAAAAGCAGTAGGAAATAATTTCATTTGATTTGATTTAATTTTATTTACATAGTGTTAAATGACGACATATCTGCCTCAGGTGCAACGCATAAGTAAGTTCTAACCTTACAACTCCTAGAGCAAGCACACAGGCAACAGTGGTAAGGAAAAACTCCCTCTGATGTTATTGAGGAAGAAACCTCAAGCAGACCAGACTCAAAGGGGTGACCCTCTGCTTGGGCCATGCTACTGAAAGACTACAAATAAGGCAAATTTGTCAGCATTAAGCAACAGGAAAAACCAAAAAAATACTAATGCTGCATTTATGGATGCATCATGAATGTCATATCTGTGTAATTCTTGGCACATTCTTGACATTCATAATGACTTAACGCATCTGAACAGGTTTCTTAATAGTGCATGTTGGTGCGTGATATTCATGATTTTCATGGAGCATGTTTTTGGCTGTCAAACAATCTTCCACAATTGTCACGCACCACCCTCATTTCGTGTCATGTCGTGAAGGTTGCAACTGAGCGTGTTGATCCGTCTTGATTAGTGGTGATCCTTAATAGACCGTGACAGCGTTCTTCTCTGATGTGTGCACAATTAAACCCTGCTGCACCGCATTCAGTTTCATTGCTGCAGTATGCTGAAGAAGGACAGTGACGCCAAGTCGGCTAAAAGTTTTGTTCCAATGCTCATCAGCATGCTCTTGCAGGTGTTCCACCTGCTGCTGCTGTGCCTGATGTTTGGGAAGACACACGAGACAAGAGCCATGTGGAGCCGCACATCTGGCTCTCTGTCTCCTCCTCACTCAATGGCACAGAGCCCAACTAAGCATGCAATCACAAAGTTCTGCTGCTGTGGATTTTGAGGAGAAAACTGGAGCAATATGAATTGTTCAGCAGCTGATGGATGAATATGGGGGTGTGTGTGGAGACAATTCACCTCATTCACTATGTGACAGAATGTAACAATGCACTGATACATGGAAAAGTGTGGAACAGCGTGCAACAGCACGGGACATTATTCTTAACCATGCATAATGGTTCCTGATAATTTGCCAGCAACATGTGCCATGCGTGGTAACAGGTTGCAGCAGTTCCTGAGGACACCTGACACCTCTGCCCCAAATTATCACATTCGTGATCACTGGCCAAGAATGTATACTTCATGGCATTTGTGACTTGTCGTCGTTATGTGTAAACGCAGCATAAGGTGAAACAGAGATGTAATTGCTCATTTAGGAAATGCCAGAGAAACGAAAGAGGTTTTTAAAGAGGCTTTAAAAGTCGCTAGGGACAGGGATGATCTAATATTAAAGGGGAGACTATTCCAGAGTCTGGGGGTAGCCACTGCAAATGCTCTCATCTTTAATCTGGTTTTAGGCACCTCTAGCAACAGCTGGTCAGAAGATCTTACGGCTCTGGTTGGAGTGTAAGGAAAAAGAAGCTCCAAAAGATACACTGGGGTCAGGCCACTGAGGGCTATAAAAACAATTCAAAGTTTAAAATTAACCCAGCAACAGATTGGAAGCCAGTGAAGAGTAGCCAAGACTGGCGCAATGTGGTCGGACCTTCAGTTTTATCAGGTATGCACTCTGTATCATCAAGTGGTCTGAGGACAAGCATCATGGAACATTCTGCTCAACTACTGAATGTCGAGCAATGTTTTACTTTTAATTTGGACAAGACTGAAATGATAGTCCTTGGTCCAGGGAGACATGAACATTAGTTGCTTAATGTAAGCCTGTACATCATACATCTCATTGACAAAGTGAGGAACCTTGGACCGATTTTTGATCTCGCACTGTCCTTTGACCTACACAGCAGAGATATCATGAGAACTGCTTTCTTCCATCTTTGAAACATAGGATAGATTTGTCCCATCCTGTCTGTGTCTGATACAGAGACTCAAATCTAGTGGTGTCCAAAGTATTCCAGAAAGGACAAAGAGGGTGCAGGTTTTCTTTGCAGCCACTGACTCCAGCAGATGATTTCACTGATGAACTCATCCCATCTGCTCAAAGTGATGTTAATCAGTGAAATCACCTGCTGGAGTCAGTGGGTGCAAAGAAAACCTGCACCCTTTTGGCCCGTTCTGGAATACTTTGGACACCACTGCTCTAATCCATGCATTTGTCTCTTCTAGACTGGATTACTGCAATGTTCTATTCTCTGGTTTATCACAGACCAGCATTAGGGGTCTCCAATGGTTCAAAATGCTGCTGCCAGAGTTTTGACAAGAAGCATAAAGTTTGACCACATTAGACTGATTTTGGCATCTCTTCACTGGCTTCCTGTCTCTGTGAGGTCAGATTTTAAGGTTCTGTTACTAATCTATAAAATTATTCACAGACTAGCACCTCTCAGTTTAGCTGCCCTAATTGCACCCTACATACGGGCTCTGTGTTCTCAGGGTGCAGGACTACTTTGTGTCCCTAGGGTGACTATAAAGCTTGCAGGCCACAGAGCCTTCTCTTATCGTGCGCCAGTTTTGTGGAATGATCTCCCTACAGAGATAAAACAGTCCGATTCTGTAGAGACATTCAAGTCCTGACGAAAGACACACCTATTCTCCCTCTTGTATGGTTAGCATACTGGCATAGTATGCTTCCCATCTCTTTAACTCCTTAGCAACAGCACAGCTCTCAGCATCACTTCATCTACAACCCCAATTCCAATGAAGGTGGTGTTGTGTAAAATGTAAATTAAAAACAGAATACGATTTGCAAATCCTCTTCAACCTATATTCAATTAAATACACCACAAAGACAAAATATTTAATAAAAGAGAAAAATAACTGGTGCAACACAGAAATAAGTGCCAGGAAATTTAATAAGGTGCTGAAAGCAAAAATGTACAATGGGACTAACGTTTCGATGTAAGAGTCACATCTTCTTCAGAATCCTGCAAAGACAGAGATGGTACAGCTTAAATACTAAAAAGAAGCAGGTGTCCTAATGCTTCCAAAGGGGCATGACCATCCGTCAGACACAACACTCACTCAGTTAGTAATCAATTCATGATTAGAAACACACTGTCCCAAAACACACAAAACTAAAACCAGACTGAAAAACAATTATTAGAGAAAACAAGTAAATTTTAGATCTTCATTCAGACCAAAAGGTTCCAAGGTGCCTAAAGTGTGAATCCAAAATGCTTCTCTACATAAGAGTTTTTTAATAATATCACCACCTGTGGGTGGAGCTATGATTCTCTCAATCCCCCAAAATTTTTAAGACGCTAGAGAGCCATGACCGGCCTATCTATAGTGCCTTGCCATGGCATAGGTTAAATTCTGAGTACGGATTGCTGTTTTATGTTCAGCTATCCGTAATTTAAGTTGACGTTTTGTTTGGCCAATATATGCCAATCCACAAGGGCATTTTAAATATATACTACATGAGTAGTATTACAATTGATAAATGAAGAAATGGGATATTGCTTACCAGTGCGAGGATGAGAGAAACATGAAGCATTAGTGGAATTTGAACAATGTGCACAATTACCACATCTAAAGAAACCTTTTGGTGGGCTAGAGGGCCAGGCAGTTGAGACAGGAATAATCATATCTGAATGAACAAGTCTATCACAAATATTTCGGGCACGCCTAAATATAAATTTAGGTGGTTCAGCACAGATGTCTTTAAGTGTGGGATCACTCTTCAGAATGTGCCAATATTTATAAATTATGTTTTTTATTCTTCCCGCAAATGGAGTATAGCAGGTCGAAAAAAAACTATTTAGATGTTGAAGAAGATTTTGATTTTTTCTTAAGAGGCACGATCAGTATTTAGAGCTCTGTCCCATGCTTTATAAGTATTAGTTCTACTATAACCACATTGTTCAAACAGAGTTGCTAGATGGGCTGCTTTTGACATGAAGTCCATGATAGAACTACAATTTCTTCTAACTCGCAAAAACTGACCCATTGGTATGTTAATCATCCGCCCCATTTAGTTCATAACATACCAGTGGGTCAGTTTTTGCGAGTTAGAAGAAATTGTAGTGCTATCATGGACTTCATGTCAAAAGCAGCCCATCTAGAAACTCTGTTTGAACAACGTGGTTATAGTAGAACTAATACTTATAAAGCATGGGACAGAGCTCTAAATACTGATCGTGCCTCTTAAGAAAAAATCAAAATCTTCTTCAACATCTAAATAGTTTTTTTTCGACCTGCTATACTCCATTTGCGGGAAGAATAAAAAACATAATTTATAAATATTGGCACATTCTGAAGAGTGATCCCACACTTAAAGACGTCTGTGCTGAACTGCCTAAATTTATATTTAGGCATGTCTGACGGATGGTCATGCCCCTTTGGAAGCATTAGGACGCCTGCTTCTTATTAGTATTTAAGCTGTACCATCTCTGTCTTTGCAGGACTGAGGAAGATGTGACTCTCACATCGAAACATTAGTCCCATTGTACATTTTTGTTTTCAGCACCATATTATATTTCTTGGCACTTATTTCTGTGTTGCACCAGTTATTTTTCTCTTTTACAAATTAGACCTATCTGGTTGCACCAGATTTGTTTGTGCTATACAGAAGCGCGGTAAACTCTTTGTTTTTGTTCTACAAAATATTTAATGTTCAAACTGATAGACTTTGTTGTTTTTGTGCAAATATTTGCTCATTTTGAAATGGATGCCCGCAACACATTTCAAAAAAAGCAACAAAAGACTGGGAAAGTTGATGAATGCTTAAAGAACACATAATTGGAAACAGGTGAGTGTCATGATTGGGTATAAAAGGAGCATCCCCAAAAGGCTCAGCCGTTCACAAGCAAAGATGAGGTGAGGATCACCACCTTGTGAACACCTGTGTGAAAAAAAATAGTCCAACAGTTTAAGAACAATGTTTCTCAACGTTCAGTTGCAATGAATTTAGGGATTCCATCATCTACAGTCCATAATATAATCAGAAGATTCAGAGAATCCGGAGAACTTTCTACACATAAGCAGCAAGGCCAAAAACCAACACTGAACGCCTGAGACCTTCAATCCCTCAGGCAGCACTGCATTAACCCCTTAAGCCCTAGGGCCTATTTCACCAAAATCACATACACATACATTATGATTCGTTTCTCAGCTTGTACAAGGTCAAAAATGTAAAAGTTTGGATCAGCTAAAAGACAGGTCCTAGGGCATGTTGTGGATACAAAAAAAAATTGAAAGTAAATAATACTTGGTAGGAGTAAATGGGTTTTTTTTTTCCCAAAAAATGAATTCCGATTTATGTCTTTATTTGCTTGGCGTTTCAGCTGTGGTTAGTTGATATGTGATTGAAGTGGATATGTTTGTAGAGGAGACTTCGCTTGACATTTTGATGTATAATAAGTGTATGTTGGTGTCAGCATTGGTTAGTTATGAGTGTTCAAATGTTCCAAAACAGGGAAAGTCCCCAAATTTGGGGACTCTAGGGTTTAAGAGGTTAAAAACCAACATCATTGTGTAAAGGGTCTTATCGCGTGGGCTCAGGAACACTTCAGAAAACCATTGTCAGTTAACACAGTTTGTCGCTACATCTACAAATCCAAGTTAAAACTCTACCATGCAAACTGAAAGCCATACATCAACAACATCCAGAAACACCGCCGCCTTCTCTGGGCCTGAGCTCATTTGAAATGGACAGACACAAAGTGGAAAAGTGTGCTGTGGTCTGATGAGTTCACATTTCAAATTGTTTTTGGAAATCATGGACGTCACGGACGTCAAAAGAGGAAAAAAAACATCCAGATTGTTACCAGCGCAAAGTTCAAAAGCCAGCATCTGTGATGGTATGGGGTGTGTTAGTGCTCACGGCATGGGCAACTTAAACATCTGTGATGGTACCATCATTGCTAAAAGGTACATCCAGGATTTGGAGCAACACATGCTGCCATCCAAGCAACGTCTTTTTCAGGGACGACCCTGCTTATTTCAGCAAGACAGTGCCAAGCCACATTCTGCACGTTACAACAGTGTGGCTTCGTAGTAAAAGAGTGCGGGTACTAGACTGGCCTGCCTGCAGTCTAGACCTGTCGCCCATTGAAAATGTGTGGCATATTATGAAGCGCAAAATAAGATAACGGAAACCCCGGACTGTTGAACAACTGAAGTCATACATCAAGCAAGAATGGGAAAGAATTCCACCTACAAATCTTCAACAATTAGTGTCCTCAGTTCCCAAATGCCTATTGAGTGTGGTTAGAAGGAAAGGTCATGTAATACAGTGGTAAACATACCACTGTCCCAGCTTTTTTGAAACGTGTTGCAGGCATCCATTTCAAAATGAGCAAATATTTGGACAAAAACAATAAAGTTTATCAGTTTGAACATTAAATATCTTGTCTTTGTGGTGTATTCAATTGAATATAGGTTGAAGAGGATTTGCAAATCATTGTATTCTGTTTTATTTACATTTTACACAGTGTCCCAACTTCATTGGAATTGGGGTTGTAAATTCTGGGTCTTTTATTGAAGCTCAGGGCTAGCTGCCAGCGATCACTTTAGTATTCTGTTGATTTACTGTTGGTGAACTCATACTTTAGGTGCAGTTATTTCTGGTTTACTGATTCTGCTCTTTTTCTCTCTCTCCAAGGCACTGAAGCAGTAGGGGTGAGGCTGAAGGCTGCGCACCACAGGCTGCTCGACTGACTATGAGCACAAGCTGTTCTCACGACAGCTTGTGCTGTGGTGCACTGATGAGGTGATGGATGGACGCTGGCCCTGCATCCCAGGGCACTGAGCTTATTTCATGATGTCCTGGCAGTGGCGCCAATGGCTGCATGCTCACCTCAATAATGTACTTTGTTTTTGATGCCATACTGGCTTTCTGTTTCCTGTTTCTTCAGCTTTGTAAAAGCTTTGTAAAAACCTTGTAACTACAAGGTCTGTTAGAAAAGTATCCGACCTTTTTATTTTTTTCAAAACCTGATGGATTTGAATCACGTGTGCTTGCGTGAACCAACCTTGAATCTTCGTGCGCATGCGTGAATTTTTTCACACCTGTCGATTGTGTCATTTGCTTATAAGCAGCCTTTGTGTGAAGATGCGTGTAGTCTCTCGTCAGATTTTCTTTGCAAGGAAAATGGCGGAACAACTGGATCAGCACGACTGCATCAAATTTTGCCAGAAACTGGGCAACAGCCAGGTGGAAACCATTCGGATTATTCAGACGGCTTTCGGTGACAATCCTATGGGCATCACACAGATTAGGAGCGGTACAACCGGTTTAAAGACGTCTGCACAACGGTGGAGAGCAAGCCGCGCTCCAGTCGGCCATCAACATGCTGAAATGACCAGATAATTTCCAAAGTGAACGCTGTGGTGATGCGGGACCGTCGTGTGACTATCCGAGAAGTTGCGGAAGAGGTGGACATCAAAACTTTTTCGGCACATTCCACTGTGACAGATGATTTGGCCATGAAAAGAGTTGCAGCAAAATTCATGTCGATGGCTTCGGCACGAAGCTGATAACGGAGCAAAAGCACCTCCGTGTTGAAGTCTCACAGGACATGTTGTGACATGCCCACCTCTTCCACAATTTCTCGGATAGTCACACGACTAAAAAGCCACCGAAAGCCGTCTGAATCTTCCGAATGGTGGAAGGAGTGGGCATCAATTTTCGGAGTCCAGCATGTTCTGTGAGAATTCCACACGGTGGTGCTTTTGCTCTGTCAGCAGCTTTGTGCCGAAGCCATCGGCATGAATTTCACTGCAACTCTTTTCATGGCCAAATCTTCTGTCACAGTGGAATGTGCCAAAAAAGTGCTGATGTCCACCTCTTCCGCAATTTCTCGGATAGTCACATGACGGTCCCGCATCACCACAGCGTTCACTTTGGAAATGATCTGGTCATTTCAGCATGTTGATGGCCGACCGGAGCGCGGCTCATTCTCCACCGTTGTGCAGACGTCTTTAAAGTGGTTGTACCACTCCTTAATCTGTGTGATGTCCATAGGATCGTCACCGAAAGCCGTCTGAATAATCCAAATGGTTTCCACATGGCTGTCGCCCAGTTTCTGGCAAAATTTGATGCAGTCGCGCTGCTCCAGTTGTTCCGCCATTTTCCTTGCAAAGAAAATCCGACGAGAGACTACACCCATCCTCACACAAAGGCTGCTTACAAGCAAATGACGCAATCGACAGGCGTGAAAAAATTCATGCATGCAAACGAAGGTTCAAGGTTGGCTCATGCAAGCACACGTGATTCAAATCCATCAGGTTTTTGCAAAAAATAAAAAGGTCAGATACTTTTCTAACAGACCTTGTATTAGAATGGCCTAAGTAGTGTGTCACCCCTCTAAGTCTGGTCTGCTTGAGGTTTCTTCCTCAACATCATCAAAGGGAGTTTTTCCTTACCACTGTCACCTGTGTGCTTGCTCAAGGGGGTTTGGTAAACTGACCTTGCTCGTGTGAAGCACCTTGAGACAGTTTTATTGTGATTTAGCACTACAAAATAAATTGAACTGAAATAAATTGAAAGAACTTTTAATAAATGGGCTAACACCTGTCAATACTTACAAATAAGATTAATATATTCCAAGACACACAGGGTTTGTTTCCACCCTAAATAAATAAATGTGAGCCCATAATTGATAGGATAAATAAACTCTGTTTTGAATAATTACACAGATTTTCATTCTATAACAAGTCTTATCAATGCTGAGGAGAAATTTATGAAATTTATATGTGTAGAAAAAATTATTTTTGAAACTCTGCTATGTTACTGTGAAAATGGTCTTTGTCATGTGTTCATCAGAAAGAGTCTGTGAACACGACCATCAATCAAGTCAACATCATGTGGCTGTAAAACCAACATCACATATTTAGTCAGTGTTACAAAAAGTATGTGGTTGTGTGACTCAGGTGTATGACCAAATCATGGGTTTGGTATCATTCTTTGTGAAGTGGAGTAGCAAATGGTCATCTGACCATCCACCTCACACCTACACACACACACACACACACACACACACACACACACACACACACACACACACACACACACACACACACACACACACACAAATTATCCTAAGTGTTTACTGTGCACACATACTCCGTCTCACCCTCTCACTCACAGCTGCAGCTTCTTAACAGCTGTGTGCAAAGCTGCAGCCCCATAACCAGCTGCAAATTTGTCCTGTCAAATAACACACACACACACACACACACACACACACACACACACACACACACACACACACACACACACACACACACACACACACACACACACACACACACACACACACACACACACACACACCCCTCAGTGACTTGACCTTCACTTCATTTACCAAGGAGAAAGAAAACGCCAACATCACAACCATTCTCTTCTCTTTCATCAGCGTCAAAATACTAGACTGTATGTGTGCAAGACAGAGTGAGCAAAGTCATTGCATTTAGTGAGGTGTTGTGTGTTGATAAGAGTATTATAGGAACTACAACTCCAAATCAGGAAAATGTGAGGATGACATAGAAAATGTAAATAAAATAAAAACCCCTGCTGTGATTCTTGCACTTTTTTGACTTCTATTTCATTGCAGACCATATAGCTCTCAGGTTTGCTTTGAGTTGGAATGGAAAGGAGACCCTTGTGTGTGAAGGAGTGTGCCCGGTTTGGGTCATGCTTGGGGGATGTGTTTGGTGTGGCTTATCTATGTATTACACATTCATCAAAGAGCACTGCTCCCTTCATATATTGCTTCATGGAACCCAAAAATATTTCACACAAAGTTTTTCCTGGATATCGGCTGGACAGGTAAGACAATCATTACACAAAGCTGCTGTGTCAGTTGTCAATACTAATGTTAGTTCCAGTTACAACATCTTTACTTGGTTTGGTACAACAAGTCTGTGGGGAGAATTAAAACAGTTTTTCCTGGTTCTAAGTCAGATAGTCAGAGTTCCCAATTTTCAGTGAATGCAGCAGCAGCGGTGAACCTTAAACAGTGGTTCCACCTGCATGTTGTCTGTAAGATTTCACAGGACAAAGTCACTATATTTGCTATGAAAGAAGTAGTAATTCCTATCCAAGCCCTGAGGTGCTTATCGCTGGATTCTGTAGCAAGAAGCTGATGAGTCTAAGTCCTGTCCAATGCAGGTTACTTCTCCAGCCAAGGCTGGTTCCCATTTACAGCTGTGTGGACTGACACAATGTAGATAAAGTGTCTTGTCCAAGCACACAGACGGGTAGCATGAGTGGGATTTGAACCCACTTCTACATATTGGCAGGTCAGCTCCTTATCCACTGAGCAACCTGCTTTACATATTTGCCATAGAATGTGCTCAAAAGAAATACTTTAACAGTGAGAAAATTAGCTGTAATTTTGTGATATACCACAGAAAAAGGTACTTTGTAATAATTACATTTCAGCACAAAGTCTTTTGTCAATACTGTTTAAAAACAAATGGTATATAACTTTAAGTAACAATGAAAAAATAAGCATAATTTGCATTTTTGGGGGGGAAAGGTTGTCAGTCAGTTCAGGGTCTTTCTGTGCACTTGCACAATGTTGCTTGCTTTTCACAGAAGAGCCTAAACACTGCTGCCACCACAACTCTGGTTGTACAGTAAAATCACAGTCAGGTACATAAATATTTGGACAGTGACATCATTTGTAATTTTACCTATTCAGAGCACCACAATGGAGCTAAAATGCATAATTAAGATGTGGCTGAAGTGTACAATCTCATTTTACATTCAAGAGATTTAACAAAAAATTGCAAACAAAAACATCTCATTAACCCTGAAAGAATTAGACATTTTTTATGCACAGTCTATCCATTTTCAGAGGCCAAAAGTATCTGGACAAAGTAAATAGTATATATTTTTTTCTTTTTCTTTAGATTCGTAAGGGGATGGATACATGGACATTTCCAAGTCACTAAATACGTCTTGGACTTTATTTACACCAATCATTAGGAAATACATACAATAAGCACTGTGTGATCAAACTCTGGAGCAGGTGGTTCTTAATTACTGATTGATTATGCAGGCGGATGAGTGAGGAAAGCTATCAAGACACCCAGACATCTCTGACGACGTTACAAGCTTATGTGGCTGTGACTGAAGAAACTGAAATTCTGCTTGTCGTGTCACTGTCATACAGATGGATGGTGGAATGTAACAAAATTTTGTTGAACAGAAGAAACTTCATCTTATGGCGCATGAACAAACTCGATCCTTAGACTCTTGTTTGAAAACTGTCCTTTTCTTTGTCTTTACATAAACTGTCATGCTGTTGCACTGTTTGCTTGCATCTTTCAATCTGTCTCAGCTGTGAGGAGACCTCAGCCGCAGCCGGATCTCATCCTTAATGTTTTTACAGTGGTAAGTACAGGGTCAAATACAAGGTCAGCTAACACACAGAGGCAGGAACACTCATCAAACAGTTTGTGGAGGATCTACAGTATCTTGTGTGACATCCTACTGAGAGGGACACGTTTGTATGTGTGTGATAGCCTGCAGGCAGACATGTGAGTGGTAAAGGTCAAACCAGCTCTTAACTCGTGTAAGTCATACGTCTGCCTGCCTCTCTGTAAACCGTCTTTACTGAGGCTGCACATGCTGCTGTGTGCACTCATATGTATGTACCCCTGCATATGTTTATGTATTCGTGGATCTGTTGGTGCAATAAATGAACAAAAATGAATAAAACAAAACAGAATGCACATCTAGCAGATGTGATGTTTATTTGTGTGCTTGTCTCTGAGTTCTGAGTGTTACCTGCCCGGGCCTGGGTTGAATCCCCAAAACATCTCATGACACTGGTCACAGTGTCGTCCTCCCACTGATGGATGAGCGCACACGCACTGTCCTGTTTGGCTGTCACAAACACTCTGTGATGCTCCCGTGGGATGGCAATCACACTCCACACATGTACTCTGGTCTTCAGAGAGGTAGAAACCTGGACACACACAAACAAACACACAGTGTTGGTAAAGTACACACACTTTATAAGAAAACAGGTATGAGGTTTGGCTCGTCACACCAGTGTGCACAGAAATGTGCACACAAACACACAGATAAACTAAGTGTGACAACTGGTGTGAACCATCCCAGTGTTGCATCTTTGCCCATCAGTCACTAGAGGTGCAATGGATCACATGTCTCACAGTTAAGATTGGATTAGTTTTTAGCCATGGATCAGGTCATTTTTCTGATCAGCAAAAAAAAAAAAAAAAAAAAAAAAAAAAAGGCAACAAATTCTCTTTCAGAGTGTCACACTATGAGGCAAAAGACAGGAAACGTTGTACATCAGCCCTGCGCATCCTTGGCTCAGTGGGCTCAGGAGAGCAAGGGGAAGACCTGACACACATACAGTTGTGCTCAAAAGTTTACATACTCTGGCAGAATTTTTGCTTTTTTGGCCATTTTTAAGAGAATATGAATGACAACACAAAACTTTTTTTCACTCATGGTTAGTGGTTGGGTGACGCCATTTATTGTCAAACAACTGTGTTTCCATTTTTTAAATCAAAATGACAGGGGAACTACCCAAATGAACCTGATCAAAAGTTTACATACCCCTGTTCTTAATACTGTGTGTTGCCCCTTTAACATCAATGACAGCTTGGAATCTTTTGTGGTCGTTGTGGACGAGGCTCTCTGATGGTAAAACTGCCACTGAATATGTTTCGGACTTTATTTACGTCAATTACAAAGAAATACAAACAATATGGCACTCTATGATACATCTGCATGGAGTAGACAGTTCTCAAAAACTGAGTGACTGTGCAAGAAGTAGAAGAGTGAGGAAAGCCACCAAGACACCCAGACAACCCAGAAGAAGTTATAGGCTTATGTGGCTGTGATTGGAGAAATTATGCACAGTGCAAGCTTTGCATTTTGTATCACCAGTTATCCATCTTCATGTTGAAGTGGTATAGAGGAGGATTTTCTTAAAAAGAAGTCCTGAAAGTTTAGCTACAAATTGCCAGAAGGTGCATCTGAGATGGAAGCCTGGATTTGATCTGTTTTGGTGAAAGAAAGTC
The DNA here is from genome assembly GCF_902500255.1 of Thalassophryne amazonica. Classification (NCBI taxonomy): domain Eukaryota; kingdom Metazoa; phylum Chordata; class Actinopteri; order Batrachoidiformes; family Batrachoididae; genus Thalassophryne; species Thalassophryne amazonica. The sequence goes on from NC_047104.1 coordinate 74,817,781, forward strand.
CTTCTCTGCTCTACTCCACTATGAAGCTAAGGGTAGTGATGCAATTTCTCCAATCACAGCCACATAAGCCTATAACTTCTCCTGGGTTGTCTGGGTGTCTTGGTGGCTTCCCTCACTCTTCTCCTTCTTGCACAGTCAGTTTTGAGAAATGTCTACTCCATGCAGATTTACCATAAAGTGCCATACTGTTTGTATTTCTTTGTAATTAATGTAAGTAAAGTCCAAGACATATTCAGTGGCAGCTTTACCATCAGAAAGCCTAATCACAACTACCACAAAAGACTCCAAGCTGTCGTTGATGTTAAAGGGGGCAACACACAGTATTAAGAACAGGGGTATGTAAACTTTGGATCAGGGTCATTTTGGTAGTTCTCTTGTCATTTTGATTTAAAAAGAGGAAACACAGTTGTTTGACAATAAATGGCTTCACCCAACCACTAACCATGAGTGAAAAAAAAAGTTTTTGTGTTGTCATTCATATTCTCTTAAAAATAGCCAAAAAAAAGCAAAAATTCTGCCAGGGTATGTAAACGTTTGAGCACAACTGTACACCATCCACAGCTAGTGAAATTTCGGTGTAATTCTTCCCGTATTTGTATCTCAAAGTGCATTGATCCAGCACCAAACTGCCTTAAGCCACGCGCAAGGTGGCAGATGCTTACGCTTTTAATCACCCCATTCATGTGAATGCATAATTGCTTTTCCCCTACTCACATATAAACAGACACATCCACCAGTCATTGAAACCCTGCATCAAGATTTACACATAACTTTAAAAACAATTTACTGTGACAATACATCTGTATTTCACACTATTATGTAAACTTTGCAATTTATCCATGGTTCATATGTGTGCCGAACTGTAGGGGCGAGCCATATGCTCCGGGACACCACTAACCAATACTTTCAACCGGTGCATGGAATGAAAACCAGAAGCTTTTGGTATTTTGCTCGGAACAAAAACAAAACCAGAAACTTTATATTTTTTCCATGTTCTGGAACAGAATCACTATTTTAAAATAATAGTAAGTGGTTAATACCTTTATTTATTTTTTTTGTTCTTGAAAAGGTTTCCATTTACAATGACCTGGTGAGGTTCACTTCCTGTCGTTCATTTTATTTTGGGTGTAGCTGACAGGACAAAGCTCCGCGTCCTGTGTTTCACACTGAGAAGCGCTGAAACACTGTCAGAAACACTGAGTTTGTTGGCATTATCATGCTTCTTTTTTTTTTTTTTTTTTTGGATTTCATAATTTTTATGGAATTTATTTTGGAGATGACGGATGCCTGAATGAAGCTGACAAGGGACTTCTTTAAAAACACAATTTTTCTTCAGGCATTTCCATGAAAAGGAATTAAAGTATTTCACAGATGCTGTCTTCCAAAACAAGGACATCTTATCATCACGCTGGGGTGATGAATCTGACTGAAACAAAGCTTCAGATCAGACTAAAATTTTACTTGGTGTGTGAATGGTTTTAATATTTTAAACAATTGTAACTGTGTGAATGATCATGTGAGAACTGGAGCTTTAGCTGCTGGTTAGTGCTTGGGCCATTATTTTGGTCTGTGAGGCTGAGAGCAACACAGTGCCGTGTCTTTTAAAAATACACAAACACACTGCTTCACTTTAAATATGCAATAAGTCTATTTCAGATGATCAGTGCAGACCCTCTTTCTCTTAAAAGGCTTTATTTTACACAGTATCCCACTTCTGCTGCCTGCCACAGAACGCTGTATTGTCGTCTATTCTCTTTTTTCATGGGAGCGTTTCAGCGCCACACAGAGGTCTGGCATATACCGTGCTTTCAGTGTCCACAGCTGACATGGAATGTTACTAACTGACTGAGGAATGATATTTTTATGTTCTAACCGGTTCAGGAGCATCAATTTTGGGGTGAAACCCAAAACCGGAAATGTTAAAATACCGTTTCTGTTCGGAACAAACCAGTTGGGAAAAACTTCAAGTTCTTAGCCTTGTCAATAACAGTCATGAATATGTCACAAAAAAGAAATGAAAAGCATTACAAAAAAAACAAAACAACACAAAACACAAATGAGATCATTTCATGTCTTTCTCAGGTTTTGTTTTTCATCCCAGCCCAAACCACTATGCCTTTGAACCTCAGACATTCTTCTTGTGAGGCAGGCGCACTACCAATGCACCACCGTGCTGTTACCAGATTATAAATGACAACACAATGACAACACCTTACTATAATATAATGGTATGTTACATAAATAATACTGTGAGTACGTAGGACACCAGTGAAACTTATCTTTGTCATCCTTAACAGGGCAACAGCCTTGCAACAAGAAAATCCCCTGATTGCAATCACCCATGCAGAGCTTTATATTTTATAAAATGGAGCATTTTTTTTTAATTCTGTGTGGCATTTTTTTTTTTTTTTGAAATATGAGTTCTTCACCACGGCTCCATTTGTAGCCATGTTATAAAAAAGATGTGATACTGTTTTTTGTGAACAAGGCAGTTCCTTTTTGCAGATCTTGGAAAACATTGAAGGACCTTTAGATTTGGAAGACTTCTATTCACAAAAGCAATCTTGTTCAATTAAAAAAACTATAAATTTTCTCTGTAGATAAATTTGATTGATACGGTTTGGTCAATTTAATGTATTTATCCATTAAGTTTCTTGTTTATCCATACATCATTTGGCTCGTTTGGATATCCTTCCTCACCAGGTCGACAGTTACTGCAGTCATGTCCATAGCGTGTGGGGACACACACACACTGCCCTGTAGTGCCATCACACACCGTCTCTGCCACTGTTCCTTTGGGGTTGCAGATACATGGCACGCAACCATGGGACAGTCCACCTGTTAAAGAAAAAAACTGTCAAAACACACAAAAATAGAAGTTTTCCTGCAAACTAAATGCAGCTGCTCAGCAAAGGCTTTGTGTTGTGCAGCCCTATATACAACAGGAGTGACCGTTTTCCTGATAGTCACTATTTTAAATTGCAGCTGAAAGCTGTCCAGCATTTTTGATTCAGTTACTAGGTACCACAACCAGGCACCAAACCTTACGGGAGCTCTTCCGCCTAACTACAGTCCAAAGGCCATCTTCTTTAGCCGGTGAAACTAAACCAGTGCTAATGGACGCACTAGCCGGCCAGAAACTAAGCTCATCTGGAGTGCCTATTTTGCCCAATTCCACTGAACTAAGAAGCTGCTCTAACTTATGGACACAGCTCTCTAATGCCGCGTTCACACGGGGCGCAACCAGACGCCACAAATTTGCTTCAGTCGCATGGCGACGGACGCGCCACCATCACCCGGTGTGTCGCTCTGCTTTCGCTGCAAAAATTCAAATAGGAGGAACTGTCATTCCGCTCGCCGGCTCCGGTTGTCAGTCAAGTTAACATGACGGACCTTGATCACACGGAGCGAATTGTTGTGGAAAGCTCCCAATTCAGGGAGCATCATCATTTGCTGCAGGAGCTGCGTCTGGATGACGGCCGCTTTCAGTGGTTGTTCCACCTCTGCAGGACCCAGTTTGAGGACCTCCTGTCCCGTTCACGCGCACATGTAAAAAAAATAAAAAATAAAATAAAAAACTTTGCTGCTTGCTGTGGGGCTGCTCCTCACTCTTCCCCCCAAAAAAACTCTGTCATAAGTGTGTTTAGAAACCAGTCACCATTTGCTTTGTTATACATCTGTGTAGTTAATTAATAAAATAATCTTCACGGACAATTCACTCGCGAGCGCACGTAAAGAAAAAAAGAAAGAAACTCCATTCCCCCTGCTGCGGAGCTGTAGCTCGCTCCAAAAACTCTGTCATAATTGTGAAATAAAGGGCAAAAGGGACATAAGTCCAGCTCACAGGCTGGCTACCAGAGACAGGACATGTTCACATCCTCAGTCAAACTCCAGACATCTCCACGTCACTACATATTCAGTCCCTGACTGGTCATCGCGGCACGACAAGATGAAAAAGTTCAGATTTTTCAACTTGGGGAGGAGGGCAACGCGACGTGATGTGACGCAATATCGCGCCACAAACGTGCCAATCTCTCAAAATTGCTTCACTCGCGTTGCTTCATTCGCGTCCATCGCGTCGCGCTGCGTGGCTTGGCGCCAAAACGCGTCCTTCCATAGGGATTACATGGCAACCTGTCGCTGCTGTCGCTCGCGTCGTGCCCAGTGTGAACGTGGCATAAGAGGGTCACCCTTTCTGTCAACATTGTGCAAAATTAATGTAAAGTGTAATGTAATGTAAGCTGTGCATCAGAGACTCCAAGCGTGTAACAAAAGCTAGCACAAGCTAATGTAACCGGGTTAATGTTGTATTTGATTCCACTTTTCATTTGGGTTTATGGATTATGGGGGAAACCGCGCCCCACCTTGGTGGTCAGTGATGGTACAGTGCAGTGGACACAGGGACCACATTACCATTTTATGTAAGACTGGCATGAGGTGGGTGCACTGGTATTAGCACTGTGATAAAATATTGGTTATTATAATCCATTGTCCATTATATCATCACTGGCTAACTGTAGTGTGTTTTTGTGGTAATCAAGACGCTAATGAGTTGCATACTGTACCATTTATGAGCTGAATAACATTTTGAAACACCTGTTAGCGTGATGCTAATGTAAAATGCTATTCCTCGCAAGATGCGGTACCTGCTGTGATGAACCCGTTAATGGTGACCAGTACACATTCTGTTCCTCACAGATTAAACAGCAATTACTTCATCCCATCGCCTGGTTATTTCCCAAACACAACGCAGAGTTAAACTATATGAAGCAGAGACAATGGACAGGACTGGGTTTTATCTTTCTTAACCGAGCTGGACTAACACACGGCCAAGTTCAGCATGGTTACACTAACCACTAACGAAAAGCTAACCACTCCTACAATTCTAGTGTTGTATAGTAACAAAGTAAAAATACTTCACTACTGTACTTAAGTACGTTTTAGTAACCTTTGTACTTTACTTGAGTTTTCCCAATTCAGCTTACTTTCACTTTTACTTCATTACATTTCCGACCTTAAATGCATGCCGTTACTCATTACAAAACAACAACAAAACACACACACGAAAAAAGTTGTGTTTTCACCCAGAGACACCACTGATTACTAGTGACTGCAACGAAGTCAGGCCGATTTGTCATGAGGCATGTCCGGTAGGCTTTTTGCAGTTGCGCACTTGGGGGGGTGTTTGTCAGGAAAAAGCTAATTTCCCTACATTGATTACAGACCTGCAGCGGGTCTGTAATCAACTTTTCTGCAGCGTGGCTTTGCTTTGAACCTTGAACCAATCGAAGCAGTGATTCACAGGTCGAAACAGTGCTTCGATCTATGATTCATGGATTGATTGTTTTATTTCGCTTTACCCTAATTTTTCCCCGCTAAAACCCTGTGCCTGTGAGTAATATTTAATATTTTTATGTTAAACCGACCTGTTATGGTCTTCTGAAACAGTTGATAGATGTATTTTATAACTTAAAAACGGCACCGATGCTAACGCGTTAGCATGTCTATGGCATTTTCAATGATAAAATTAGCATCAAGCTGTTCGCATCAGCACGTTTGTGTTGATTTGTTTTCTGTATAATTAATGGCTCAGTGTTCGTTGTCGTAAAAGAGTCAAATTGTAATTTTTTAAATTTATTTTTATTCATATATTATACCAACAACAATAGTCTACATAATAGACAATAATAGTCAGTGGCAATAGACTAATAATGTTACAATACGATTTTTAGAGAAAGAGACAAAAAGAACCTAATGAAAGAAAACAACAGAAAAGATAAAACCATGTAACAATGAAAATAAATAAATACATATAGAAATAAATAACTGTTTCCTGTGAACACCTAATGAGTAGCCTACTCTCGTTTAGGTTTTGAAACCTTGTTTCTGAAGTGTTTTTGTGTGATGTGCACAATTTTCAGTATTTTGACTAATACTACCAGTCATTTACAAGCCTAGATAAACTTTATATTAAAAAATCAGTCCGTTTTTGATTATTAACATTTACTTGTACTTTTACTTTCAATACTTGAGTACATTTAGTTGTACATTACCTCCATACTTAAGTACAATAAATATTAGATACTTTAAGGCTTTTACTTGAGTAGCATTTCAATCACTGACTTGAACTTCTACCAAAGTCATTTTTTAATGGGTATCTGTACTTTTACTTAAGTGTGATTTTCCGGTACTTTATACAACACTGTACAATTCACATAGGAGTAAAATAGTGAACTAAAATTTGTAGCTGTTGCACTTAAACACTAACAGAAGTGATAAATCCTGACCCTTATTTTGTCCCATCCTTCCAGAAGGACAGCCATATCTGCAGCAATCCACTAATCAGGCCTGTATGGTAGAGTGGCCAGACAGAAGCCACTAGTAAAAGGCACATGGCAGCCCACCTGGACTTTGCCAAAAAACATGAAGGACTCTCAGACCACGAGAAACATCATTTTCTCATCTGATGAGACAAAGATTGAACTCTTTGGCATGTGAATCAAGTGAATACAGTGAATCAAGGTGGTGGCAGCATCATACTGTGGGGATGTTTTTCAGTGGCAGGAACTGGTAGACTAGTCAGGATTGAGGGGAAGATTAATGCAGCAAAGTACAGTGATATATAGATGGAAACCTGCTCCAGAGCACTCCTGACGTAACTGGGGTGATGGTTCATATTTCAACAGGACAATGACCCTAAGTACTCAGCCAAGAAATCAAAAGAGTGGCTTCAGGACAACTCTGTGAATGTCCTGGAGTGGCCCAGCCAGAGCCCAGACCCAAATCCAATTGAACATCTCTGTAGAGATCTGAAAATGGCTGTGCAGTGATGCTCCCCATCCAAACTCATGGAGCTTGAGAGGTGCTGCAACAAGGAATGGGCAAAACTGCCCAATGATAGGTGCATCAAGCTTGTGGCATCATATTCAAGAAGACTTGAGACTGCAATTTCTGCCAAAGGTGCATCAACAAAGTCTCAAGAAAAGGGTGTGAATACTTAAAATACGTGTGATTTCTTAGTTTTTTATTTTTAGTAAATTTACCAAAATAAAAAAAAAAAAAAAAACTTTTTTCATGTTATGTCATGATGGGGTGTTGTGTGTAGAAATTTGAAGGAAAAAGTAATTTACTTCATTTTGGAATAAGGCTGTAATATAAAAAAAAGTGTAACAAGTGAAGAGCTGTGAATACTTTCCGGATGCCAAATTGCTTTGTGTACACCTGATCCCGTCAGATCTCAGAAGTGACGTAGAGTAGGTCCTGATTAGGACAACCCCAAAGCAGAATAAGTTTGGACAGTATGGAAAATGCAAATAAAGGATAACTGCAGCAATTCTTACATTCACTTTAACTTCCATTTCATTGCAGACAGTTTGAAAATAATATATTTCATGTTTTGTGTGGCCAACTTTATTTAATTTGCTGATATACATCTATTCCTGTTTTTCAGGCCTGCAATACATTCCAAAAACTGTTGGGACAGAAGCATTTAGGTCTAATAATGAAGTAAAAATAAAAATTAAATAAAAATGCTATTTCAAACAGGTGATGTCAACAGGTCACTGCATTCATGACTTGGTACAAAAGCAGTATCCACAGATGCCTGAGTCCTTGAGGAGCAAAGATGGGCAGATGATCTTTAGGTTGCCAACAACTGAAAAATATACTCAACAAAAATATAAACGCAACATTTTTGGTTTTGCTCCCATTTTGTATGAGATGAACTCAAAGATCTAAAACTTTTTCCACATACACAATATCACCATTTCCCTCAAATATTGTTCACAAACCAGTTTAAATCTGTGATAGTGAGCACTTCTCCTTTGCTGAGATAATCCATCCCACCTCACAGGTGTGCCATACCAAGATGCTGATTAGACACCATGATTAGTGGCAGTACATCCAACCAGCCTCACAACCGCAGACCACGTGTAACCACACCGGCCCAGGACCTCCACATCCAGCATATTCACCTCCAAGATCGTCTGAGACCAGCCACTCGGACAGCTGCTGAAACAATCGGTTTGCATAACCAAAGAATTTCTGCACAAACTGTCAGAAACCGTCTCAGGGAAGCTCATCTGCATGCTCGTCGTCCTCATCGGGGTCTCAACCTGACTCCAGTTCGTCGTCGTAACCGACTTGAGTGGGCTAATGCTCACATTCGCTGGCGTTTGGCACGTTGGAGAGGTGTTCTGTTCAACTCTATGCGAAGGAGATGTGTTGCACTGCATGAGGCAAATGGTGGTCACACCAGATACTGACTGGTATCCGCCCCCCCAATAAAACAAAACTGCACCTTTCAGAGTGGACTTTTATTGTGGGCAGTCTAAGGCACACCTTTGCACTAATCATGGTGTCTAATCAGCATCTTGATATGGCACACCTGTGAGGTGGGATGGATTATTTCAGCAAAGGAAAATTGCTCACTATTACAGATTTAGACTGGTTTGTGAACAATATTTGAGGGAAATGGTGATATTGTGTATGTGGAATAAGTTTTAGATCTTTGAGTTAATCTCATACAAAATGGGAGCAAAACCAAAAGTGTTGCATTTATATTTTTGTTGAGTGTATATTGAAATGTTTAAAAACAGTGTTCCTGAAAGAAAGACTGGAGCGGAACACAAGGGTTTAAATACACAGGTAGATGATTAGGCAAACTGGAGACAGGTGAGAGTAATCACTAATAGAAACAGCTGAGGCGAGACACAGGAAGAAAGCTACAGAAACTAAATGGAATGGGTGATCACAAAATAAAACAGGAAATGCACAAGAATTACAGAACAGTGACAACACAGAGAACCAAAACCAGGAACGGTCACAAGGGGAAGAAGAGGAAAAGGACCGATACAAACATTAATCATCACAGGCTCAAGCCAAAGCTGAACACCTGTGACCGCTGATTCCTCGGACGACACTGCATCAAGAACACAGATTCATCAATAGCTGTTACCACATGAGCAAGGAATAACTTTGGGAAAACTTTGTCAAGCAGTACAGTACAGTTACATTAACAAATGTCACTTAAAAATTTATTGTGCAAAAAAGAAGCTTTATGTGAACATTGTGCATATGCAGTCCTGACTCCTCTCAGCAGAGCAGCATGTGGGTTGAACCATAAGAGGAAATGTGAATTGTGGTCAGACAAATCAGTTTTCTGCATCTTGTTTTAGAAGTAATTTAAGCTGTGTGCTCTGGACCAAAGATGAAATGGACAATCCACATTGTTATCAGCAACAAGTCCAAACAGGGTCTGTCATGGTTTGGGGTTGTATCAGTGCTCTTGTCAAAGGTAATTTAAACTTCTGTAATGGCAGTATTAATGCAGAAAATAACACCTGAGATATCAGAGCAACTTATGCTGCCTTCAAGATGACATCTTTTCCAGGGATGTCCATTCATTTTTCAACAAGACAATATAAAACCACATTCTGCAGACATTACAAAGAAATGGCTGCGAAAGAAGAGGACATAGGTGGAATGGCCTTCCTGCAGTCCTGACCTATCCCCAACAGAGAATCTGTGGAAGTTTGAAATGAAAAATGCAGCAAAGATGACACCGTACAGGCTCCTTTACAAATAGGGCAAAGATTGGACGAAGTGCCCACTTAGTGTGCATGACGCAGGAATCGTGTGCAAACTGTGCAATGTCGTCCCTGCCTCCAAAGCCTCGTACACCTGTTGCCACAACTATTTGCGCACACAAGTGCCTGAAAGACAAAGTGTGCGCTGTGTGAACCCATCACACCCTCTCGTGGCAGGTTATGGCCAAATTCCAGGTGACATGCACGAACATCTAACACCGTTCGCATGGCACTTAGAAAATGTGTGGCCAGTTGCACTCTTGGCATGATAACAGACTGCAGACAATCACTTTCATACTCGCAGAGAAATTTGTCTAAGTCCCACACGAGTGAGGATTTGGTGTGTGCGCTGAGATGACAGGAGGTGTGTCCTCCCACTGAAGCGGCTGTGGAAACCTGTGGATCTGGACATTCTAGCTGGACACCACGTATTGTGTTTGGACGGACATGGACAAACAACTGCCCATGTGACGTGCGTGTCTATTTGGTGTTATCAAGTGGGCATAAATACGAGTAAAAACATATATCACTGTGGCAATGTGCTGCAGCGAGCGCACACACACACGGCGTGCACATGGACAGGCTGCTCCCAGCCTGAAGCAGACTGTCAGATCAGAACACGCAGCAGGCCATCTCACTGTCACATCACTCACATGAGCTCTGTTCCATATGACGCGGTGTCATGCGGCACGTCGTCCACAAGACACGCACGCGGCTGGTTGGAGACGCGCCAGCAGATGTGGACGTGAATGAGATGAGTGAACTGCTTCTCATTCATGCCATTTCATGACTGTATGTCTATGACCATGAGTCATTTACAGAGGAACAGACGGATCATATTTGTATTGCTCGCTTGATAAATGTGATGTTTTTATATGGTGTGTGTGATTTAAAAATTTTTTTGTAATACTTCCATGTCCTTCCTGATGAGGCAGATTTCTGCAGCTTTCAAAGTACAGCTCAGTGGTAAAGTCTCTGACTGGCAAACAGAGCTTTGAAAGGCGCCAATTCGCGTCAGGGGGGTGGTGTGTTTTTTTTTTTATTATTATTCTACGTAAGCAGCGCGATGTGGTCCCACAGGTACCAGCTGGTTTCAATTTTTTTTTATATTCCATATTCCACATGTGTCTTCCTGCCTGAAAGACACCTGTGCGTGCACGACCTCTTGCACTGGGTTCGTGCACACCTGCCTGTTGGCGCGACATTTTGTGGTGCACTAATTCTGAACTGTTTCACGCTGTTTCGCCGTTTTCATCCAAACTACGCACTATGTGTGAAGGGGCCCTACGATGTGTCCCACAGGAAGAATACGACAAAATAATACTTCAAAAATTTCATCAGTTGATATTCTCAATGTCTAAATGTCTTTTAAGTGTTGTGAAAAGAAATGGCAAAATTACAAAGCAGCAAATGCTTGAGCATCCCAACTTTTTTGGAATGTGTCGAAGGCTGGAAATGCATGAATGGATGTATATTGACAAATGAAATGAAGTTGACCACACAAAGCATAAAATATATTCATTTCACTGTCTACAATGAAACAGAATTTAAAGTAAGCATAAGAATCCCTACAGTGTTTTGTTTAATTTTGTTTGTTTGTGTGTTTATTTATATTTATTTATTTTAGCATTTTCCATATTGCCCCAACTGTTCTGATTTGGGGTTTATTTTACTGGGACACAGCTTTGGAAGACCAGAGGTGGTACAACTGGAGTTATGTCAGGAAGGGAATCCAATATAAAGCATGTACCAAATCCCAATGTGTGTCTCTAATGGATCTGCTGTGGCAATGCTGGACAACTGGGGACAGTCAAAAGACCCCTCGCACCCCTGCCACCCCTCAAAAATAAAAAATAAAATAAAAAAATTACCAAGCTGGATGATGCATAAATAAATAAATAATCACTTTAGGTCAAAGAACCCTGTCAACATATTCCAGAGGGGTGGGGTTTGGACCTGGAACCGCACTGAAACCAAGCGCACTAACCACTTGGTCACCACCCCTGTGACTCAGACTACCTCTCTTAACAACTCTTAAATGCTTGAGAAGTTCTCAAAGTGCAGCTTGTTGAAAAAAAAGGACAGAAAATAAGCTTAAATGTGTTTTTGACTTCAGCTCTGCGGTGTCTTACTTTGTCTGTCTAAGCTCTTGTAGTAGTTGTGTGCACATGTGGTGCACTGTACTCCCTCCACCCCCTCCTGACATGGGCACTGTCCCGTCCACATGTCACAGACACCCTCTGGCAGAGTGCCCATGACATCACACAAGCACGGCAGACAGCCCAAAGAGTTTTGGTGCTCCAGGGTGTGGAAACCAAGACGGCAGGAGTCACAGCGGCGACCTTCGACATGTTCCTAAAGAAGAAAGGAGGTAGAATGTCCAGGAAGCCAGAAGAAGTGAAGAACAGTGAAAAATATGGACAACAAATTATGGATGAACAGAATTAAATGAATGTTAAAAAACTAAATGGCAAAAAACTAAAAGACAACATGGAAGCAACATAGAACTTTGCACATTACGTCACCACACATCTAAGTAGACACTCTCTTTGCACAAATTCTCATGGTCCTACAAAGTAGTTGACATCACCAATTTTATAAGTCAAAACAGACAATAAGCCTGCTGTATTTGCCACAATGCGACCGGGAGCCAATGGAGCAAGACAAGCACAGGGTAATATGCTCCCACTTCCTCGTCCCTGTGAGCAGTCGTGCAGCAGCATTCTGGACTTGCTGCAGACGCTTTAGAGAGACTGGTCCAGCCCACAGTAGAGCGAGTTACAATAATCTAAACAAGATGTTATGAACAAATGAATAACTCGCTCAAAAACACAAGCTGGAAGGCAGGTCTTTACTTTACTTAAGATTCTGAGTTGGTAAAAACTGGCCTTAACCACAGACTTAATTTCCTTGTCCATTTTAAAGAAGCTGTCAAAAATTACTCCCAGGTTTCTAACAGAGTCATGTGCATAGGAAGACAAGGGACCAAGCACACCAGTCGAGCCAGCAGACAATATAGGACCAATAATATAAATGTAATTTGCAAATATTACTGTATGTATTAAAAAATTAATTACAACTCGCTCTCATTGAGCTGACTGCCACCCCACAGTAAAAATAACAAAAACTTTTGTTTGGGAGTAACATATGAAAAATTCCCAACTGAGTTAAAAAATGTATTGCTCAAGTTAAACTAATATAAAGTAGTTTTAGTCCCAAATAGCACACAAATACAGCATGAACACCTCTATCTGAAATGACAAAAAAATGCCATGAAGTAATAAACATTGTAAACTTGCCTTACAAACACACTGTCCTGTGTGAGGATCACAGATTGTCCCAGGTACTATTCCTTCTTGTGAGCAGTTGCAGAGAAAACATGTTCCCTCCACTCTCAAACCATAGAAACCGCTCCCACAGGAGTCACAGCGCTGCCCCCCGACTCCATCTTTACACTCACACTGACCCAGCTCAGGTTCACAGAACGGGCTCAGGGAACCCAGAGGGTCACAATGACATGGGACACACCCATCTGGACGGGACAGGTTCCAATAACCAAACTCACAGCGCTCACAAGAAAGACCTAAATAAAGCACAATCAAGAGAGACAGACAGAAGTAACATAAAATAAAATGTAGTGTTTCTGTGCCTGAAACTGGTAACAAACAGCAGCGTACTTAAAGACTGTTAAATATTAATAAGAGTACAAAGTTACAGAACTTACTGTCAGAAAACAAAGAAAGCTGTATTCTGGCAGGACAGTTTGTCTCTGTCTGCTGTTACACAAGAGACAAACTATTTAGATTATTTTGTAGTTTCTAGTTAAGTCAATTATGCCAAAAACAAAAGAAACAAAAATAGGAATAAATTATTCTTTTGTGGCATGTGTGTGTGTGTGAGTATAATTACAAGATCACCAGTCAAATATTGATTTGGAAATTCTGTATCTCAAAACACACACCAACAACACTTTGAATTTGAAAGACTCACATTCAGAAAAATGCAGAGTGAGAAGAGCAGCTGATAGATGGGAAAAAACCCAAAACCAATGCATACTAGCTGGTGAATTAGCGTTTATCCACTTTCTGTTTGTGTGATCATGGCTGTGTGTGTGTGTGTGTGTGTACGAGCGTGTGAGTGTGTGTGTGTGTGTGTGTATGTAAGAGAGGGAGAAATGGTGAGTGAGTGTATAAAACTGCCATCATTAGGGCCGGGCCCTCTAAACATGATGGATCACTCACCTAAGGCCAAACACTTAATTTCACTGAGTGAGAAAATAAATAAATTATGCAACTTTGAGAAAAGAATGGTGAAAAAGAGACAAGGAGGGATGAGAAAGGGTTTGGAAAATATAAAAATAATAGGGAACTACAACGTGGTGTTAAAACAGCAGTGAAGCTCTTTTGTTGCTGCATGAGAAAATACTACATCTCCAAAACCCAGTTTTTCACAGATAAAATTGGTCTATGGGTTGAATAATATTCATAAGATGAGAATTTGACTTTACAGGATCATTTATTAAGCTCAGAAGTCATAATGTGTCGTGTTATAAAAGTGCAGTTAAGGTTTAGTATTCAAGGCCTTCCACATGATGAACTTTGAACATTTAGCACTTCAGGTAGGTAGAGTAAAATGGAATAATCTGTTCTTCATTCCTTTAAATATTAAGGTGCAGTTCTTCTCTTAAACAGAGGTATTGTATTTAATTTTTGTATTTATGTCTAACATGCTGCACTTACGGCATATTATTTGTAAAATTCACTCTATTATGTTAATAATTAGAACAACAATTTGAAAAACTGAACACACTGTGGGAGATTTTCTGACTACAGGAGCCGTGCTAGGCTAGTTAAACGATAATATATGGTGTGAGCAAGCAGGGCTTATTTGAATATGCCATACGTATTTCATGACAGGCAATCTGTCCCTAAATGGATGCCTAAGGGCAACGGTGTCGCCACAGCCGTTTATGAGAGAGAGTGTGTTCATATGCCGGTGGGTGAAAATGTACGTGCCCACATACGTACATTAATGAGCACATAGCTGTACATTCCTGGCTGTTCTGAAGACCACATGTCTGTATGTGTTGTCTGTTCACTGTGTAGTATGCGCTTGATATTTTTCATGGTATTTTTAGCTATGTGAGTGTATTTTTCTTTTCACAGTAATGTACAAGCATTCTGCAATTGCATGTGGATTACTGCATGTATTGGTGCTAAATATAAAAGTGGATAGAAAGACAGCTGCATCCCAAACAGCCCTGTGTCATTATTTTTACCTGAGGCCATCAAATATGGCCATCAGGCATTCCGAAGACTTTAAAAGGCTGTCTGCAAGAGTCAAATAGAACATTTACAAGACAGCTGTGAAATAAGCTAAGCTGTATAGTTTAGAAGAGCTAACAAAAGGACAGGAGACAGAAATGAAAATACTCATAAACTCAAATGCTCATTTTCCTTGAAAGCAGGGCTGGGCGATATGACTTAAAATTCATATCACGATATAAATTGAATCCCGAGATGGCGCCATTGTGTCTGGCTGCTTGTCTGCTGCTCTCCAGTCTGTTATTTTATTGTTTTTATCTTATGCTGTTTTTGAATCGGAGTCACTGCGGGTGTATGATCGCCAAACACTGATGGATCTCCATATATCACCCAGGGTGCAGTGCAGTTATCGGCGGGTAGACAGAAGTTTCTGCCTCCATTTTTATCAAAGGTTCCAGCTTTTGTGTGTCAGGCTCCTGCACTGCCTTTCGGCCGAAAGCGCAATCGTCACTGCGGGAGACAAAGTGGCCGGCTGGTGAAGCTGAAGCTCCGTTTGGCTTGCTGTTTGGCGTCTGGACGAGCTGTGCACAGAATTCTGGCAGTATCTGTCCTGCCCTGGCGCCTTGTGGATCCGGTCAAAGCCTGTATGGTGCCGCTGGTCGACTCTGAGGACTGTCAGCCCGGCCGTCCACATCTTCGCTGGATTGATTTGCGCCAGTGGCGCTCTCGGAACCTGGGCTTGCTTTGCCGAGTTCTGAGCAGTCAGACTGTCATCCCCACTGAGGTCCTTAGCCTGGGTCTCATTAACATCAGATCACTGTTTTTGAATTCTTTGTTGATTAATGATCTAATTATGGATCATCATTTAGATATGACTGGGTTATGTGAAACCTGGCTCAAACCCACAACTCTCCGTCCTTTGAATGAGGCCTGTCCACTGGTGTATACATTAGTCACGTGTCTCGTGGTGTGAAGCAAGGCGAGGGTGTTGCTTTTATCTATAAATCGATGTTTTCTTTATTAGCTGTTGGGGGTCACAAATATAATTCGTTTGAGCTCTCCGCTATGCCCATGATGTACTGAAGTACTGTCAGGGTCATAAAACTGGAGATCAGCTATGTTATTTTGTCACTGTTTATAGGCCCCCTGGCCCATAGTCTGATTTCTTAGATGAATTTAATGCATTCATCTGTAGTTTGTCAACTAGTGCAGATAACATCTTGATTATTGGTGAATTTAACATTCATATAAATCAGCCCTCTGATCCCCTTAGCAAATCATTTATGGAAATTGTGGAGGCATTGGGATTCCAGCAATGCTTTCAAGACATAGTGCACATTAGTGGAAATACCCTGGATTTGGTTCTTGCACATAGGTTTGCCGTCACGAAGATTGACATCTTGCCTCTTGCATCTATGGTCTCTGACCACTCACTTATCAGGTTTACATTTACCCTGCCGTGTTTAGTGGAGCAACAACCTTGTCGACTACTGCGGGGTCGTATTAAACCCTCAACTATGACTGAACTCGAGGCAAGACTACCTGATATTTTAACTTCAAGTTTAGAAAATCAGTGGACAACCTTGCGGATAGCTTAAATTCAGCACTTAAAACTACACTTGATAAGATTGCGCCTCTTCTTTTAAGGCCATGCCCTCCCAAGGCATGGTCACCTTGCTTAATTGGTGACCTTAGGCAGAAGGCTAGAGGTTTGGAACGGAAATGGCGTAGTTCCAAATCAGAGGTGTTCCGCTTTGTGTGGCGGGATGCTATTTTAGATAATAAGTGTGCAATACTGGCCATAAAGCAGGCCTATTACTCTGATTTGATCAGTAAAAACAAACATAACTCAAAGTTTTTTTTTTCTCATTCACGGGCAGCCACCTGTTAGTCATTCTCCCTTTTCAGCACAGGACTTCTTGGATTATTTTGAGAAGAAAATAGAAGCTATTAGGTTGAGCATATCTCAACATGCCTTGGCCCAGCCATTAAACCCTGCTATGGAGGTGGGTGCTACCACTGAGATGTTACCTAGATTTACAGAATTTAATAGTATTTCATTAGGCGTGCTGACGAAACTCGTGGCATCTACAAAAAGCACAACCTGTTTATTTGATCCTATACCAACAAAACTGTTTGAGGACCTGTGGCCCACTCTTGGGCCGACTGTGCTGGAAATGATCAATCTGTCATTAAATGGTAAAATAAATGGACTGCATATATATATATATATATATATATATATATATATATATATATATATATATAGATAGATAGATAGATAGATAGATAGATAGATAGATAGATAGATAGATAGATAGATAGAGTGCTTTTCCATCTGCATCAGACACTCAAAGTGCTTTACAAATAATGCCTTAAATTCACCCCGATGTGAGGGTGCTGCCATATAAGGAGCACCGAGGACCTTGGCCTTTCGCGGCCTTGCAGTTTCGCAGATTTCTTTTAGTGCAATTTTGTATGCTTCTTTTTTTTTTTTTTTTTTATTACAGTGCATTGTGTTCTGCGTCCTCATCAGGCGGGCCGGTCGCGGCACCGGTCGGCATCACCACGATTGCTCTCACTGCCTCCAATGTGCTGACCGAGTCTGCGGGCTCAGTAAGCGCTGCAGCGGGCCACTCACACCACCCCCGTCTGGTGTATGGAGCTGCGGCCAACTCCAGCAACAGGTCCAGAGACCACGCTCGCTGTTTTGATGAGGAGCGCTCCAGCAGCCCGCAAGGATAGACTTCTTGCAGAAAAATCTGCAGCACTGCAGGGTCTCGGTAACTGCAGCCACAGAGCTCCGTGGCCACTGAGAGAGGTTTGTATCTTTTTAATGACTTGGATTCTCTGAGGGTCCCGCATCCGTACCCCACAACGGTAACACCGGAGGCAGTGAGTGAGGGGTCAGTGGAAAAAGATGCTACAGCGGAGCGGCGCCAGGATGCAGAGGCGCGGTCAGAGGAACTGTGAAATACTGGTGAGTCACTATTAATTATTTCTTATGTATCAACCTCGTAAGTTGATTGTTAATTTAAATTGTTAGTTCTTAAAGCCATCATAATTATTTATAGGAAAACATTCTATTTTTATTTCTCAAACAAATGTTTGGGCCTGAACACAGGTTTTGATCTTTGGTTTCATTCTATAATACTGGACTTTTCTACTAAGGTTTGAACTTTGACAGTGTTTACACAGGAGAGAAAAGAGACAAAATGTTAATGCCTGTTTGAGAAAAGTGTATAAAGTGTGTAGTGAGGGGTTTTACAGCCTTAAAACATCTATAATAATTGTAAAAAATAACGCTGACTACTTCGCAGATTTCACCTATTGCGGGTTATTTTTAGAACGGAACTCCCGCGATAAACAAGGGACTGCAGCGTTTTGGGATTGCCTTTCATTGTTATGCTGATGATACTCAGTTGTACATGTTGATAACTGCGGGAAATCTCATTCCCATAAAATCCCTGGAGGACTGTCTTCTATCAGTGAGAAGCTGGATGTCTAGTAATGTTTTACTTTTAAACTCTGATAAGACTGAAATGATGGTTCTTGGTTCACCAATATATCTGCATCAATGTGACCAGCTGGCACTCAGCCTGGGTTCGTATGTCATACATCAAATGGACAAATTGAGGAACCTTGCGGTAATTTTTGATCCTATGTTGTCTATTGTGTGGGCCGCTGAAGAGGAGGTACTGGCCCACCACCACCAGATGGTGCCCTGCTTGAAGTGCGGGCTTCAAGCACAAGAGGGCATTGGAGCCGCTGGGAGTGACAGCTGTCACTTATCAGCACCAGCTGTCACTCATCACCATCACTATAAAGGCCGGACTGCAACTCCACCTCCTCGCCGAGAAATCAGCTACCGAAAAAGGTAACCTTCTCTGCGGTGATTATTATTGTAACAGTGGTCTGTGTGCAGCCGTGTTCCTGCGAGGTCTATTAAAGGCTGGATTGGCGGACAGTGAGAGGACGACGGTCTTCGTCTCTCACTCCATCCAGGAAGGAGACCAACAGGAGCTGCACGGGTGATATTGTATCTGGAGGTGGAGGTTCTCTCTCCCGGAGGAACAACTCAGGGAACAATTACTGGGTGTGTCTTCACACACCCACCATTAACTGTTTCTGCCAGGAGTACCTGGTCTGACAGCTGGAGACGGTGGCCACCTGGGACCCAGGACTTGGCGGCTCCGGTGTTCTTCAGATCCGTTGGCAGTGGAAGCCGTGTGGGATCCGGCTCTTCTCTGGACAGACGTCTTCTATCCTCGAGCCTGCCCACACGTCACCTTGTGTATGATTGACTGTACTCCTCAACTGCAATTGTCTGTATTCCATTGTGCAATTCACAACTTTAAATTGTTACTTTTTGGCTCATCCATTGTCCGTTCATTACCGCCCCCTGTTGTGGGTCCGTGTCACTACACCTTCCCAACAGTTGTCCTTTGACCTCCACATCAGGGATGTTACTAGGAATTTTTTTCTATCTGTGAAATATCATGAGGACCCACCCCATCCTATCTATGGCTGACGCTGAGACCCTGATTCATGCTTTTGTTTCTTCTAGATTAGATTATTGCAATGTCCTATTTTCAGGGTTACCGCAGTCCAGCATTAGGGGTCTTCAGCTGTTCAGAACACTACTGCCAGACTTTTGACATGAAGCAGAAGGTTTGAACATATCACACCCATTTTGGCATCTTTACTCTGGCTTCCTGTCTCTATGAGACCAGATTTTAAGGTTTTGTTATTGACTTATAAAGTTGTTCATGGACTGTCGCCACTTATCTGGCCAATCTGGTGAAACCCTATGTGCCAGCCCGGGTTTTGCGGTCACAAGATGCGGGACTACTCTGTGTTCCCAGGGTGAAGAAGAAGTCAGCAGGTCAAAGAGCTTTTTGTTATTACGACAGTGAGCCAGTCGGAGTCTGTGGACATTTTTAAGTCAAGAATTAAAACCTCACATAAAAAAACAATACAAGAGGAATATAGGGAGTTTTTTATCCATAAATGACAATGGGGAAGTTAGTGCATCCATTCTTTGGGATACAGCTAAAGCATACCTTCGGGGCAAGCTTATAGCCAAAGCTGCATTTCAGAAAAAAATGAAATCAGAACGATTACAAGATTTGGAAAATAGATTTAGAGCTCTGGAAAAATTGCATAGTCATAATAAAGATTCTTCGCAATTAACCTTAACGTGACCTAGCAAACAGGAGATAGACAAAATATATAGCAAAAATATAGAGAAAAACATAAGGTACATTCAGCAGAAGTACTACAAGGCCAGGCCAAAAGCTGCAAAAGTGCTGGTTTGGAGACTACGTAAGCAACAAGAAGAGAGGGCAATTCATAAAATTAGTAGATCCCAATTCAAATAAAATCAGAACTAAATTAAGTAAAATTCATAGATCCTTTGAAAAATATTATACATCGCAGTACACACAAAAAGGGGAATCTGACGGTGATAAAATTGATGAACTCTTGGACTCATTAGATCTTCCTTCCCTGGGTAAAAACTGTAATGAGACCCTTATAGAAGAAATTTCAGATTTGGACATTCATAAAGCAATCTCTGCCTTAAAGGCTAGCAAATCCCCTGGCACGGATGGGTATCCAGCAAAATTTTATAAGTCAATGAGAGAACCACTCCTCCCTTTGCTTAAAGAATATTATAATGATATTATGATGGGGGGGCACACCCACCCTCTTGGAAGGAGGCTTTAATTTCTGTAATTCATAAAGAAGGGAAAAACAAATTAGATTGCAAATCTTATAGACCCATTAGTGTTCTTAATGTTGATTATAACCTTTTTGCCTCAATCCTAGTCAGGAGAATGGAAGAGGCCATGCCATTCCTCATAGATGAAGACCAAACGGGTTTTATTAGAGATCGTCAAACACGTGATAATATGCGTCGAACCATCCATATTGTTGATCATATTACAATGTTAAATTCCAGTGCTATCCTTCTCAGCTTAGATGCTGAGAAGGCCTTCGACTCTATGAATTTGCAGTTCCTTTATGAAACAATGGTCTGTTTTGGCTTCTCAGAACAGTTTATACAGTGTATTAGAGCACTATATTGATCTCCAATTGCAATTATTAAAATAAATGGTGGTTTATTGAGCCCAATAAAGCTCCAACGAGGCTGTTGTCAGGAATGCCCCATTAGCCCCTTTTTATTCAGTCTGTTTATTGAACCTCTAGCCCAAATGATCAGACAGGAAAGGGAGCTTAAAGGTATAATTATAAAAGGTACAGAGTACAAAATAGGTCTATATGCGGACAATGTATTGCTAATATTTCTAAATCCAAGTTCTAGTGTACCTTTGCTTATGAATGCCCTCAAAAAGTTTGGATCTCTGGATACTCTCTCAATGTCAACAAAACCCAAGCCCTTTTATTCAATTTTACTCCAACTGCAGAATTAGCGAGAGAATGTGATTTTAATTGGAATTTGTCGCATATCTGATATTTGGGGGTATTCATACCAAAGGATCTTACCTCTTTATTTACTATTAACTATGAAAATTTAGCAAAGCAAATTATTAAAGATATGGGCAGGTGGGATTTGCTTCCCCTGGACATTGGTGAAAGAATTAGGTCTATTAAAATGGTAATTCCACCCAAATTACTGTATCTATTCAATGCACTACCTGTAGAAATTCCTTTGAAACAATTCCGAGAATGGGATAAATGTGTATCGAGGTTTGTGTGGAAAGCAAAGAAGCCACAAATAAAATACACTATTCTTCAGTTGCAGGTGGACAGGGGGAGCATGGCTTTACCCTGTCTTAAATATTACGACATTGCAGCCCAGTTAAGACCACTTATCCTTTGGTGTGACGAATCCTATGTAGCGAAATGGAAAGGTTTGGAGTTTACCCTGACGGAGGTACCATTACAGTCAGTACTCGGGTGTGGACATTGTGCTGAGTCAATTCTGCAGCTTGGGAACTTTTGTTTCTGTACATCAATCAGGGTATGGCTTCAAGTTGTTAAGATGTACACAGGCAAATCGGTTGAGTTATCCTCTCCTAAATGATGTGCATAAATGTCTCAGCCAGGTCCTCTACTATACAGGGAGAAGGATGTTGAGGATGGAGCCTACAGGCAGAAGGAGAAGAGGGAGGCTTATGGATGTGGTGGGACCTGCAGATAGTTGATGCCGAGGACAGGATGAGATGCAGCTGGATAATTTGCTGTTGCACTCCTTCATTTCAGGGAATACTTACTCTACCAGCCAAAAGTTGGAACACACTTTCCCAGTCAAAGTCCAAACATTTGACTGATAACATATACAAGGGGTTCTCAAACTGTTTAATCCCAGGCACTCCTTGGAAGTGAGCACTCCCTTTTACCAAGTGGAAAGAAAACTAACTGGAAGAACTGGCTCAAAGATGCACTTGTCTAATCACTCATACATACTGTCCTCATAAAGAGGTACATATTTTTAAGCACAGCTCAATTTCAATTTCAATTTATTTCATTTATATAGCACCAAATCACAACAAAGTTGCCTCAAGGCGCTTCACACAAGTAAGGTCTAACCTTACCAACCCTAAGAGCAAGCACACAGGCGACTGTGGTAAGAAAAACTACCTCTGATGATTTGAGACAGACCAGACTCAAAGAGGTGACCCTATGCTTGGGCCATGCTACGGACACAACTGCCAATACAGGAAATTTTAGGAGATTTTGGGAGTCCATCCTGGTGCACAAGATGGGAGGACTGCAGAAGAAAACACCCACCTCCCATCTCTGGATGGAGCCACACCTTAAACAGAGAGAAAAAACAAAATCAGGCATCAAAAATACAACAAATACAGTATAATTTATCACCATTTAGCAACAAGAAAAACAGAAGAAATACTAAGGTGATTGCCAGCCACCAGCCCTAAGCTTCACTAAAAGACCCAGATATTAGATAAACTTGAGGCCGCGGCCCGCTCTCTTTACTAATGAAATTAATTTAAAAGGGGTAAAAAGCATAGTAACATAATATACCAGTATGCTAGCCATACAAAAGGGAAAATAAGTGTTTGATCCTTAATTCACATTTTGAATGCAATTCTGAACTATACGTCATGGAAATGTAATCCATATTATTCCTTTTCTTTTAAAATATAAATGTTTAACTCATCTCTATATAACATTATGTATTGTGTTTCTGTGTAGGCTCTCATTTGTCCAGGTGGTTTCCATAGTAGAGAAGCTTGAATCTTTGACTGGACTGGGTTGCTTGACGTGAGGACGTTTCGCTTCAAATCACAGAAGCTTCCTAAGCTAAAATTCTTGCTCTGGTAGTCTGACTTCTGTCTTGACTCTTGTAGAGAAGAATAAACCAGAAGCCAACAAAAGCTGGAGTTTTTAACCTAACCAGACCCCTCCTACCGAGAGGCCAACTGCTATAGGCTAGTGACTAAACAATAGCTCTAATTAGCACCTTGAGAGAGGTGTCAAGGAAGCATTCTTTGTAAAACAGTTGAAACCCAGCCTTAACCGGGGGGCGGGTCTCAGACACGCTTTGTCCCCTGTTTACAATGGGGTACTCAGGTCTAAGCAGTTTCAGTCTTTTGTTCATGGTAATGAGTCATTCACGTCATCACGAGAGTCGTCAAGGGAGCCATCAGGGGAGGCGTCCATCCCATCATTAGGAGAGTGCACAATAGGTGCTAATTAGAGCTATTGTTTAGTCACTAGCCTATAGCAGTCGGCCTCTCGGTAGGAGGGGTCTGGTTAGGTTAAAAACTCCAGCTTTTGTTGGCTTCTGGTTTATTCTTCTCTACTAGAGTCAAGACAGAAGTCAGACTACCAGAGCAAGAATTTTAGTTGAGGAAGCTTCTGTGATTTGAAGCGAAACGTCCTCACGTCAAGCAACCCAGTCCAGTCGAAGATTCAAGCTTCTCTACTATTATGTATTGTGCTTCTATTTCTCTATTTATTTCTATGTATTATATCCCAATTTATAAGGTTCAGTTTCCAACTGTATAACTTTTTAATTTGACGTGTTGTGTAACAGGGGCAATTGAGAGGTTTTGAGCCTGACCCAGAAAAAGTAGGGTGTGGTTCTCCATTTTTGCGTTCTGAGAAACCAGTATTTCTCCATAATGTGTGAGGCTTTGACACACTGGGTGCAATGTTGAGAAATGTTGGTCAGGCTAAAAAATTCTCAATCACCTGTCGTATTGTCATCTACATCAACAATAACAATGATTTTATTTAGATGTTACAACTCATTTGATGGTTGTGATTTTTCTTTTTGGCTCTTCATATCATGTTCCTAAAATTCAGATACCATGTTTACTTTAAATTTTATGTAAGTATTAATTTCTTGTTAATGTTAAGTGGCATATTTATATTGTTTATACTGTACATTCTATATATAATTTTGTTTATTTATTGTACTTAACAGGGTACACTTTACTCAACAAGCTCTGGTTTTTAAGGTGCTACCTGCCGTACATTTTTGAAATGTTTAACTATATATATATATATATATATATATATATATATATATATATATATATATATACAGTGAGGAAAATAAGTATTTGAGCACCCTGTGATTTTACAAGTTCTCCCACTTAGAAATAAAGGAGGGGTCTGAAATTTTCATCTTAGGTGCATGTCCACTGTGAGAGACATAATCTAAAAAAAAAAAAAAAAAATACGGAAATTACAATGTATGATTTTTTTAATAATTTATTTGTATGTTACTGCTGCAAATAAGTATTTCAACACCCTGTGAAAATCAATGTTAATATATGGTACAGTAGCCTTTGTTTGCAATTACAGAGGTCAAACGTTTCCTGACATTTTTCACCAGGTTTGCACACACTGCAGCAGGGATTTTGGTCGACTCCTCCATACAGATCTCTAGGTCTTTCAGGTTTGGAGTTTCAGCTCCCTCCAAAGATTTTCTATTGAGTTCAGGTCTGGAGACTGGCCAGGCCACTCCAGGACCTTGAAATGCTTCTTACGGAGTTGCCCTCCTTAGTTGCCCTGGCTGTGTGTTTGGGGTCATTGTCATGTTGGAAGACCCAGCCATGACCCATCTTCAATGCTCTTACTGAGGGAAGGAGGTTGTTTGCCAAAATCTCGCAATACATGACCCCATCCATCCTCCCTTCAATACGGTGCAGTTGTCCTTTCCCCTTTGCAGAAGAGCACCCTCAGAGTATGATGTTTCCACCCCCATGCTTCCCGGTTGGGATGGTTTTCTTGGGGTTGTTCTCATCCTCTAAACATGGTAAGTGGAGTTGATTCCAAAAAGCTCTATTCTGGTCTCATCTGACCACATGACCTTCTCCCATGCCTCCTCTGGATCATCCAGATGGTCACTGGTGAACTTCAAATGGGCCTGACATGTGCTGGCTTGAGCAGGGGGACCTTGCTGCCCTGCAGGATTTTAAACCATGACAGCATCATGTGTTACTAAAGTAATCTTTGTGACTGTGGTCCCAGCTCTCTTCAGGTCATTGACCAGGTCCTCCTGTGTAGTTCTGAGCTTTCTCAGAATCATCCTTACCCCACAAAGTGAGATGTTGCATGGAATCCCAGACAGAGGGAGATTGACACCCATCTTGTGTTTCTTCCACTTTCTAATAAATAATCGTAACAGTTGTTGTCTTCTACCAAGCTGCTTGCCTGTTGTCCTGTAGTCCATCCCAGCCTTGTGCAGGTCTACAGTTTTGTCCCTGGTGTCCTTAGACAGCTATTTGGCCTTGGCTATGGTGGACAGGTTGGAGTGTGATTGATTGAGTGTGTGAACAGGTGACTTTTATACAGGTAACAAGTTCAACAGGTGCAATTAATACAGGTAAAGAGTGCAGAATAAGAGGGTTTCTTAAAGAAAAATTAACAGGTCTGAGTTGCTGGTTGGTAGGAGTTCAAACACTTATTTGCAGCAGTAACATACAAATAAATTATTAAAAAAATCATACATTGTGATTTCCGGATTTTTTTTTTAGATTATGTCTCTCACTGTGGATGTGCACCTAAGATGAAAACTTTAGACCCCTCCATGATTTCTAAGTGGGAGAACTTGCAAAACCGCAGGGTGTTCAAATACTTATTTTCCTCACTGTATATATATATATATATATATATATATATATAGTTAAACATTTCAAAAATGTACGGCAGGTAGCACCTTAAAAACCAGAGCTTGTTGAGTAAATTTTATTTTTTTAATTTAGTTTATTAAATTAAATTAAATTGTAATTTATATAAATGCTGGATATCAGTGATTATAATAATTTGAGATTTAAAAATCATGCATTATTATTGTAAGTGGTGTCATGACAAGTTAACACAATGTCCTACTACATTAAAAACATTTTTTTATAATCTGGATGAATGGAAGAAAGGAAATTAAACAGTCAAAGAGGGGTGAAGGGAAATGAGAATAAAAACTGTTTGAGGATATTTGAACAGAGGAGCTATTTTTATTTTATAGTGTGCATGTGAGAAAGTGTAAGTGCGTGCACATTTAAATGTATGTGTGCATGATTTTGGGACATGGCCCAGCCCTTTTATCAGTAGCCAGCTGGTTAACAGGCTCATGCATCACCATTTCAAACACTATTATGTACACACTGCACTCTGACACCTTGTTATGAGTGTGTGTGCACACATGTGCATGTGTGTAACTGTGTGCACACATTTCAATTCTGTCCTTCTGAAGCATGCCGTTGCCTGACTCAAAGTATCAGCTTGGCGGTAATAAATTGCCATAATCAAATCTCATTTCTGAAAAATACCTGTGGGAGCAACCAAACAAACAAGGACAGAAAAAAAAAATGAAAGTGGCGCTTGTAAGGAGTGTAAAAAATACAAGGGGCTGCAGCAGTTTGTTTTAATCAACTTGGCATTGAATTAGAGAATTAAATACCAGCTTAGCCCTTGATGGCAAGCATGAATGTAGAAATACACAGGTGCATGCATGTGTAGAGACACAAAAAGACACACTTACATTAGGCGTGACAAAGACAAAAGTGTGTGAGCACAGTTACATCCATCCGTCCGGTCACATACATACACATAAACAAGGTCACATCCTCTTGCCGGCATGCTCACGCGCAACCGTGGGCCCTTGATAGCGAGGCTTAGCAATAACCATGATGCGTCAAGTTGAGGAGCATTGGCCGTTTTGCATTTCATACGAGCCTCCTCTTCAAAGATACAGAGGGGAGAGAGTGAAACCATTTATCACAAAGAGAAGCACAACGGCTGGAAGCATTGTCAGCAGAAAAGCCTGTTTATTTTAACTGGCAAAACACTTTGGGATGTGTGTGTGTGAGTGAGTGAGTGAGTGAGTGAGAGAGAGAGAGAGAGCGAGCGAGGGAGTGTGTGTGTGTGTGCACATTTACATATGTGCGTATGTACAAGTGCTTTTTTGTGAGTGCACACAATTCTGCTCGTTTGTGCATGCCTAAGTTGAGCCTATGTAATAAAGTATCTGTCTGCAAGTTTAGAGTTTGGTTAAATCATTACAATGTTTCCCATTTACACTGAAATTCTGGCTGGAATGTATTAGGACGTGGTAGCTAACAATAATGCAAATATTCTGAGTAAAAATCAGATTGCACTAAGTGCCTTTGGTGTTGTTTTTAGTTCTTGTAGTCACCATCTTATTGGTCCGTTTGTAACACCAATGTATGCAAGAAGCAGCAAGGAATACAAATACATTATAAACCTTACCTTGCACATCTGTAACTTCTGGTCTGAACAAATGTCCAGGTCAAGCTATTTGGATCTTAATGATTCTGTGATTTTTGGAGTCATTCCACTCTATATACACTTTACACCTGATCACGTCAGATCACACAAAATAAGCAGAGTAGGCACTGATTTGTGCTTGGCTTGTAGACCACTTACGAACTCCAAGAGCTGCACACAATTGGAGTTGCATCACAAAGGGCATCTGGAGAACCAAATCCCAATGAGGATCTTCACCATCTGCTACACATTTCTTAAACTTTATTTAAAAAAACAGTGAATACTTCATATAATTAAAAATGACCTACAAGACTGTCAATAATAGGTGCACTGATATATAAACAAAGCAATTCACTCATAAAGTGTTTACTAACTATCTGTTTCGTTTTCTCTCTTCAGCACTGAGCTGTCCTCTGTCATCCAACTCAAGTGAAGAGAGTAAGAAGCAAAATTTCATCCAGCAAGTGTCAACTCTGCCATTTGGCTGAGGAGTTCCAAATTTCTCTTCATAAAACTTACCTTGCACTTTTCCACAGAAAACTGTTAATATTAATGAGTGTTAAGAGGTAACCAACAGTTAAGAGAAGTCCTTGTGCGAAGAGTTCAGAGTGAATATTGGCACAGATATTTTGCATTGAAACCATCTCAGGCCAATCAAAGCATTCAGAAATGATCACAGGGCAAAGAACAATCTAGTATCTCTGCAGCAGCAACACCAATAACATTATAAACCCAACATTTCTCCAGAATGTGTCTGTGTGCTATACCTGTGACATGGGGTTTACACTGGCACTGGCCCGTGATCTTGTCACAACTCTGGAGTCCTCCATTTGCAACTCTGATGATCCCCACATCCCTACAGTTACAGCGAATACAGCCTGTTGAATGTGAGGCCTGAAGATCGTACCAACCAGCCAAACAGTGAGCACACTGACGTCCTGTTACTCCAGCCTTGCAGTGACACTGACCTCCTATCTGAAAGTCAACAATGGAAACGGAGATGCATGAGGACCACAACAACATTTAATGTCCAGCTGAGTAAAAAAAATTAATGTTCAACTGAAATTCAACTTCAGGGTTCTTCAGAAAACACAATTAAAGTGTAAATGGCAGTGTTTGTGTAGTTTTCACAGGTGGGGTGGGGAGTAATCCATACCTACTACAAGTAAATTTTAGGATTAATATTTTTATTGTCTATGATAGTGCCACCTGTCTTTGCGCAGATAACAGTCAACATGTCATTAGCTTTCTGTTATAAATCAATATATATGGCTTAGTAACGTAATACAGTGATACAGCAGTGACCACAGCACCCCAGAGTTTTTTATTTTTTTTTCATTGGAGCGAGCGCGCAGCAGACAGTGAGGATTCTGATGATGAAGGAGATGATCCCTTTTTTGTTCTGGGCGAGGAACCAGAGCAGGTGGTCCACCGACGTGCACACAGATGTCCACAGCTTCTGTTTGCAGTTTCTCCAGGACTCAGGCGCTGTGAGCTCCGTCCCAGCGCCGAGTCCTGGAACGCAGAGATGCAGACACACACTGCTCCAGCTGTGGCTCCAGGCGCGTTTCACTTAAAGCGCTGAGATCGTTAGCTTTGTTTTTTTTGAGTTCCTCTTCCGTCCCTTTTGCGCTCTTGCTTCGCAGGCTATTTGGTGATAAAGCTCTTTCATCCACCTTTTCTCAACAAATTGTGACTTTTTTTACTTTTTCCCTTCATCCAGGAATCGTCGTGTGCCATGAGACTGGGCCATAAGGTCCTTCAGACTTTTTTTTCCGTAAAATGGTTCTTGGGAGCATTAGCATGACTAAAACCTTTCAGATTCAGGGGGAGGGGTGGGGCCTCTGCACCCTATACTCCCACCTTGTTAAGCATTTTTCTTTTTTGCTTTTCAGCTGACCCCCTAATTACAGCCCTCTTAACCCTCTGTCACTTTAAGCATTTTTTTTTGTAGATGTAAATTAATATTCAAAGATTTCAGCGAGTTGACAGTAGGGCTGTACAATATGGCACAATATGGCCAAATTATCATATCTCAATATTGTCATATAAATTGTCATGTAAATGTCACTTATATACATGCTGTCCATATTCTTGAGCCACGATATGACTATTATTTGACACAAAGTGCAGCAACAGTGAAAATTAAACATTCTTAAACAAAACAGTAATAATACCACACTCATTTTGCACTCATCATAAGGTTAGGATACAGTGCCCTCCAAAAGTATTGGAACACTTGGAATTTCACACATTTTAATTTGTTTATGCCATTTTAAATACTACAAATACAAAAAAAAAAAAAAATAAAAAAAAAAATTACAATTTCTAAAATTATCTTCCTCAAACTCAAACTGAAAGCAAATCTCTAAAACTTGATAAAACCTGTAAATAATAATCAGTTTTATTGCCAGTTTTCTTTAGACAAGTCAGGGGATGGAAACATGAACAATATGTATTGGACTTTATTTACATCAATTATGAAGAAATACAAAAGTTTCTTTCACCAAAACATCAAATCTAGGCTTTCATCTCAATTGTACTTTCTGTCCAATTGTTGCTGAACTTTCAGGTCTTCTTTTTAAGTAAGTCCTCCTCTACACCACTTCATCAGGAAGCTGGATTTTAGATTTTTAATTAATTTATATCATGTTGTAAAGATGTGCTTTCAGTTTGAGTTAAAGAAGATAATTAAAAAAAATGTATTTGAAATAGAATAAACAAATTAAAATGTGTGAAAGTGTTCCAATACTTTTGAGGGCAATTGAGAAACACTGAGAAGCAGCATATTACTTTTTATATATAGTGCAGCAGATAAGACAATATTTAGAGTGGAATCCTGCAAATGGTGATACAAACATCAAATTTGGCACAAATAATCCATAGACATGACCGCTTAAAAAAATAAAACTGATTGGCCACTTGAATTTTTAATTGGCAGCCAGGTAGGGGTCAATTGAAGAATTACACAGGGGTCAAAATCAGGGGTAGGCAAATTGTTCCAGAAAGGGCCAAGAGGGTGCAGGTTTTCTTTGCAGCCACTGATTCTACCAGGTGATTTCACTCATTAACTGATTCCATTTGCTCAAAGTGATATTAATCAATGAAATCACCGGGTGGAGTCAGTGGCTGCAAAGAAAACCTGCACTCTCTTGGGCCTTTCTGGAACAAGTTTCCCACCCCTGGTCTGAATTAAAAGATGTTCCAATCATATAGAAAACAACATCACATTATTTGCCTGATCATAAAGATTCCAAAAAAGGTATAGTTTGGACTATCTGTGACTGAATGTAATGGAGTTATGAGGTAAAAGCAGCAAGAATGGTGACAAAGGTCAGTTTCAGTTTGTACAGGGGTCAAAAGTTAAAGTTGCTCCATTAATTTTGCTCCAGCTGTATTTGTGCTGAATTTGATGCTTGTATCACCATTTGAAGGGTTGTTTCAGTTATCTGCTGCACTAATAAGCCAACAGAGCATGGAGCAGCTGCTGTCTGTTAGCTTAAACATGTGTATATAAGCAGTGTTGGGGAAAGTAACTTTGGAAAGTTACTTCATTAGTTAATTTATACAGTTATATTTTACACTTACTTCTTACATTTACTTCATTAGCAGCTGCGGACACCTTGTCAGCAGCTGCTGAATGTAATTAATAAAGTTACTCATAATCTCATTTGGTTATTTTTAAGATTTAGTACTCAGAAAAGTAACTATTAGTTACTTTGCTGATTAGTTACTTTTCTGATTGCTCAATCTTATGAGTAACCAAGTTAGATTACTTGTTACCTTATTAGTTACATTACTTATTAGTTTTCTGCAGATTCTAATAAAGTAATTGCATAAAGCTGCTAATGAAGTAACTGCATAAAGCACCTGTATAAAGCAACTAAAAAAGTAACTAAAAAAGTAACTTGTCAAAGTTACTTTCCACAACACTGTATATAAGGCAACCCGAAATAAAGGAGAAATGTTGCTTTTAACAACCTGGACCTCATTTCTGGCATAAAATACAGTCGTTTACTCACCAGTATAAGTTTGGTGTGATTAGAAGTCCATAGTTCAAACAACATGTTCAGTTCAAATCTGGAGCAAACATTTTTCTTCTTCTAAGGTGGATTAGAACTTTTTGTGGTACACAGCACAAACTACTGGACAGGAGGAATCTAGCAGTCAATGTGACTCACTGATTTGAAAATGCAGCTCTTTCAACCAGACGTGTGGTGCCGTGACATGTCAATCATCTGTGTCCAATCAGATTTCAGGAAAGTCCAGCGAAACCCCGGCCTCCGCTCTAGCTCCACCCATGCCAGGAAGTGTTTGACATTTGAACATTTCCTGTTTCACTGTGAGTGAAAACTCGACACTTCCTGTTTGAGTGTGAGCTTGCCACCGAGTTCCCGCGAGATTCCATGGGATCTTGTCTGTCAATCCAAGAAGTGTTTGACATATGAACATTTCCTGTTTTACTGTGGATTCGAAAATTGGCACTTCCTGTTTAGGATGTCCCGTGCCATGAGCTATTATTGTTTTTTCTTGATGGTGAAACCAGAGCTGCAGAGCTTCTTAACAGGCCCCCGATTGTCTCCCTGAGCCCACAGCATTTACGACCTCACACACATCCCACCACCTCTTTGTCCGTTTCATGTTTATTTTATCTGACAGGGTTTCAAATAAACTATCCCTGTGTAAATGGATTAAATGGACTGCAGTAATATAGCGCTTTTCCATCTGCATCAGACACTCAAAATGCTTTACCAATAATGTCTCACATTCATCCCGATGTGAGGGTGCTGCCATACAAGGTACTCACTACACACCGGGAGTATTTAGGGGATTAAGGACCTTGCCCAAGGGCCCTCAGTGATTTTCCGGTCAGGCTGGGATTTGAACAGAGGATCCTCTGATCTCAAGCCCACTTAACCACTTGACCATCACGTCCCTGTGTGTAACCCTGGTTAAATAAAAAATAAATGCCACTCGCGGGATTCGAACCTGCAATTTACAAAAGCTCAGATTACCAGACGGAAACTTTACCACTGCGCTGCAATCACTGTCTTATAACAGGAGCTGAGTCCCTTCGGCTGCTCCCTTCTTTGCACTCGGTGTTGCCACAGCAAATCTGAGGTGGATCTGCATGTTGAATTGGCATAGGTTTTACACCGGATACCCTTCCTGACGCAACTCCACATTACATGGAGAAATGTGGCAGGGGTGGGATTTGAACCCGGAACCTTCTGCACTGAAACCAAGCACATTAACCACTTGGCCACCACCCCTGCATCTTATAACAGGAGCTTAAAATGTATAAAATCAACAAGGAGATAAATGTATTTTTTAAAAAAGAGAAAAAAGCGCCGTAATAACTGACAAAACGGCATTTGTTATGCCGTATTTCTGCTGATACGTGACTAAAAGTGGCATATTTGTTGCACTGTTGGCATGTCATATAGTCCTGCGGCGCGCCGCTCACTGGACATGCATGTCCTGTCAGATAGACATGACACTCAGATGAACTGCTGCGTGTCCACATGAACTGACTGTCTGTTTCAGCTAGGGCAGCCTGTCAATGTGCGGCGTATTTTTGTCTGTGTTGTAATGTAACACCTTGCGTGCACGGTCACGTCCAGCTGTCAGTCAGTCGGCAGTCAGCTGACTTGCGCTACTGACCATAGCAAAGCGATCACTCAAGAATGAGTTCACGCCTTCGTCATCCTTATTTGTTTCATTTAATTCCCACTCTTTTTGTCTGTCATGTAACCTGCAATTTATGTGGTGGAAGTGAAATCAGCCGGCCGGCTGGCTTCACACTGTGCCACGCGCTCAGACGCTGGCCAGTCCTCATGAGAGCATGAGCGCGTTCTCCAGCTGAGGTGCAGGACACAGTGCACTGCGCTGGTCCTGCACTGTACTCTGGGACCTTCAGCCACAGCTGACAATGTTGGATTCATGGTGTATGTGTGTGTGTTGGTGGTGGTGGTGGTGGGGGCACACTCCAAATGCCATTTCTGTATGTGTGTGTGTGGGGGGGGGGGGGGTTCAGCATAGTCACACCCATGTGTGTTGCTTGGTAACGCCACACTTGTGTTGCACTTCGACACTTTTCACAGACAGGTCGAATGTGATCGCCTGCTCTCTGCTATCATACCAGGTGCGCGAAAAAAGCCTCACCTTTTCTAAGTGTGCAGCGAGCGGTGTTAGATGTTCATGCATGACGCCTGGAATTTGGAGATTGAATGAGCACGGGCAGGGCATTCGCTATCTTTCGGTCACTTGTGTGCGCGAATGATGTGGCGACAGGTGTACAAGGCATTTGAGGTGGCTCCGATTTTTCATGAATGGCATGCAGTTTATCCTTCGTGCACAAGTCGGCTTCAATTGTGTTATGTGGGAAGGGGCCCATAAGGTTGGTGCACCACTGCCTTGTCTCTGCTACACAATGAGCTTAAATGTTACAAAAATAATAAAACTGAGGAGTGAAAAAAGAATTGTATGTGACTGCATTGGATAACACCAAACAGAATTGGATGGAATTATATCATTCCATAATAAAAGTAATCCCCTTGAATTGTATCTTAGCCCATTTAGATAAGTGTGATATAGATTTATAAGGGAGAGGTGCACAACCCTGATTCCTATTCTGATTTTTCTCCTCCCTGGGTGGATAAACAGGGGATTCAGCTTTCATAGGTGTCTTGATTTTAAATATGTCTTTAAATGAAAATGTAGACAGGCCACTGAGAATGAAAATTATGTTTGAAACTGTTGATTGGCTCCAGTTTTTTAAGATATGTTACCACTATGGTACTAAGGATTAATGTACAACCCTTTTGCCGATTTTTAAAGTGTTACAAAATGAGAACAGGTGAAATTATATAAACAATCAGAGAAATGTGAAAAGACACATGTTTATGATTTATCATGAAAACTCTACTATCAACACAATATAACTATGTGGAAATAAAATGTAAAAATTTAAATATCTTGGAAACATTAGCCAATCAGCCATTTGTATAGTTATATTTGAATTACATTTCAAAATCCAGAATAAATAGCACATTTTATTCCTGAAAGAGACAACCTCTAAAAATTTTTAAAATAATTGCAATTCATCCCTAATATGCCTAACAACTCATGCTTTGATACCACAAGACAGGTTTTGACGATAATGTAATATTCAATCAATTACTGAAAACTTAGGTTTGGATAACAGAAGACTATTTGCAGAACTCCTGGAACAGGTCTGGACCACTTGGAGATTTTATTTATACTGAAGGAAAACCTTAAAATATGATAAAATAGGTTAATGCACAAAGTTCTCTTGAATCACTCATACACAGTCATTCATGGGCAGCACAGTGGCTTAGAGGTGTGCTTCCCACCCGGTCCTTTCTGTGTGGAGTTTGCATGTTTTCCCAGTGTTTGTGTGGGTTCCCTCCGGGTGTTCTGGCTTCCATCCACTTCCAAATGCACACAGGTTAGCTGAATCTAAATTGGCTGTAGGTGTACATGCGAGTGTGAATTTGTTTTTCTGTCTATATGTGGCCCTGCAGTAGACTGCTGTCCTGTCCAGGGTGTACCCTCCATCACACTGTATGACTGCTGTGACAGGCTCCAGTTCCCCCCACCCCCGACCCTTGACTGGAACATACCAGGTGTTTGTACCTGCTGCACCTAGTCATATATAGCTTACACTTTGTATTGCAAAAAGCTACTCATGAAGGAAACATCTCAACTCATCTTGAATGATTATGTACACAAATAGCAACAAATTATTAACTGGTTTAAGTGTTGTATGTTTTGAAGGATAAGTTCACTTTTTACAACTTTATAAATCATTATTAAAACATTGTTAGTCATCAAGCCTCTGAGCACTGCACTTATGTATGGTTGTCAATCAGGCAAATAAAGCAGAGCTGTAAAATAACTCCAAACACATTTGTACAAACCTTAACCTTACACAACATAGTAATTAACAGAGTCTTGCATTTTATAGTTGCTTAGCATGGTGGATCACTGGTTAGCACAACAAGGTCTGGGTCTGGGTCAAGAAGGTCGATTTTTTTCTCCCTGCCCAGTTCCTTCCAGTGTCTTATGGGTTTACTGTAGGACGTCTGGTTGCCTCCCACCATTAAAACATGTGCATGCAGGCCTGCTCCCTTTATTGCCCCTATGCTCCGTATCCACTCAGCTCCCTCCTCTGTATTTGTAAATAGGATGGGTGAAATGCAGAGGACAAAATTTCATTGTATGTACAAAGGCTCTACAAAGGCCCTTCTTACAACATACAACCCCAATTCCAATTAAGTTGGACGTTGTGTAAAATGTAAATAAAAATGGAATACAATGATTTGCAAATCCGTTTCAACCTATATTTAATTGAATGCACCACAAAGACAAGATATTTAATGTTCAAACTGATAAACTTTATTGTTTTTGTTTAAATATTTGCTCATTTTGAAATGGATGCCTGCAACACGTTTCAAAAAAAGCTGGGACAGTGGTATGTTTACCACTGTGTTACATCACCTTTCCATCTAACAACACTCAATAAGCATTTGGGAACTGAGGACACTAATTTTTGAAGCTTGTAGGTGGAATTCTTTTCCATTCTTCCTTGATGTATGACTTCAGTTGTTCAACAGTCCGAGGTCTCCATTGTCATATTTTGCGCTTCATAATGCGCCACATATTTTCAATGGGCGACAGGTCTGGACTGCAGGCAGGCCAGTCTAGAACCCGCACTCTTTTACTACGAAGCCACTCTGTTGTAACACGTGTAGAATGTGGCTTGGCATTGTCTTGCTGAAATAAGCAGGGACGTCCCTGAAAAAGACGTTGCTTGGATGGCAGCATGTGTTACTCCAAAACCTGGATGTACCTGTAATGGGTGCACGTGCACGGCGGAGCTCTGTGGCATGGGTCGCTGTGCTTCCCGTGTGACAGTTGTAGCCCCGTTTCCCCGGATGAAGATAACTACTGCGTCTGTTGTGTCAGCTCAGGAGTTATTTAGTTAAATCACATTTTTGGTTGTGTGTTGCTCACAGCTGCTCACAGGAAAAGCAGCATGAATTATTTTCTGTCACCAAAGGGGGTTTTTCATTTTTAGCACTCTGGCTCCCTCTGTTGGTGACTGAGTCACATTACCGTCAAGCTCTTAAGTTGGAACAGGTGTGTTCCATTTGTTTGAGCTTGACGGTATAAATCACTTATTTGTTTTGTGTTAGTTCATTTTGTGTGGGTGTTTTTTGAGTTGGTTTTTGTGTGGGATTTTTTTTTACACTATTAGTGTCTGGGGTCGTGTCCCTGCAGTTCTGTCTGGAAAAAAAAAGAAAAAGGACCCAAGCAACTTTATGTTAGTCTGTTAGTCTTTCTTTTTATTTCTTTCAGTTTCACCTCCCAGGGTTTGATGGGACGGTCCCCTGGGGGGTCATGGGGGGGTAATTGGGTTGTTTTTTCTTTTTGTTTTGTTTTTTGTTATGCCCTCTCTTCTCCTCTGACTCCAGCCGGGTGAGCCGTAGAGTCGGCGTTGCTGGAGTGGTGCAGTTTGGTTATGCTGGGCGTTTCCCAGGTAACCTCTGCACCGGGGGGGGGGGGGGGGGGTGTTTTTGTTTGTTGTTTCCCTGTTCCACCTCCGGCTTCAGCACGCCTTTGAGCCGTCTGCCATCGGCGTGGCTGAGGTTTGGGGCAGTGGGATATACCCGCAGCTGGTGGCTGGTTTAGAAGTCGGAGGAGTGGCGCCGTTTTGTGCCGTCTGCCATAACCGCTGTTCCACTCCTCCCGGTTGGCTTCTGGGGTATAATCACGGTTGGTGACACTGGACGTGCTTCCAGTTTCCACTGCGCCAAGGGGGTGGGGTTGGGGTTGTTTTGTTTGTATGTTTTTTTTTTCTCCTTTTGTTTTTCCCCCCAGTTTCCGCCCTCAGGGTTTGACTGTGGTGTCCTCTGGGGGGGAAAGGGCTGTGGGTCCATCTAGCCATAGACGGCCGGGGCTGGGTCCGATGGTCATGAGGGGAGGCGTCTCCTGGGGTTGATGGAATGGTCCTCTGGGAGGCGCTGGGTGTCCCCGTGGGTGACGTTGGATCCCAGAGGGACCTCGGCTGTGGTTATTACTCCTGGAGCTGGCGGGATGTCCTCTGGGGGGTGTTGGTCCCTACATGTCGTGGGGGGGGGGGGTGTGGGGGTGTTAGCATTTTTATTTGTTAGCTTAAGTTTGGGTTGTTTTTCTTTTCTCCCCTTCCCGGGGTTTGATGGAACGGGCCTCTGGGGAGGGGGGGGGGGGTGTTTTGGTTGTTTGTGTTTGTCTTTTTTGTTTTATGACTAATCAGACTGTGAACATGGTTGGACAAAGGCTGACCGCACAGGTTCAAGAACTCCTGGCCACACCTGTGCTAATTGACTGATAGAAACAAGGGCAAAGATGCAGCCAGAGGAGAAGACATCTACCATTCTGTTAGATGAAGATTCTGTTGGAAGATGAATGCGGATACGGTTTCCAGCCATGGTCCCTGGAGGGGGGTGTTTCTCCTGGGCCAGGTTTGTGTGGTCGCCGGGAGGCTTCCCGTGAGGGTGGGGTACTGTTGTATGGCTGGGGGGCCTGGCTGCCTTTTTGTTTCTGTCTTTTGTTTTTCCTTCCAGGTGGCTTGCATTTGGGACTGAGTGGCTGTGTAGCTGAGTTTATCAGGACCTCACCCTGATCACCTGCGGCTCGTCAGGACTCACAGCTGTGGTGCATCTACATGGATTGGAACATGGTGGCATTTAAGACTGGAGTACACAGTGTGTATTTGCCAGAGACTCGACCTTGTGACCAGACGGGTGAGATCGTCGTCTCGGGAGCCATCTCATCATCAGTGGATGCAGAGAACGCCCAGGTTTGATGCATGGTCTGTGAAAGAGGAGGGGGTGAGGTCTCACGCTCGGCAGCACACTTCCTGAGGTACGTTAGATTTTGTGACTAACATTTATACAGTCAGTAAATGTGCTGTCCCTCACACCTTATTATATTGAGCTGTATGTTGGTCGTTTAAATCAGCTTCCACTGCAGTGGAGTTTTGTGAACTGGATGTTCCATGCCTGCAGGGTGGGAAGCTGATTAGTAATTAAGCCAGGAAGTGTTTGCTGTTTGTGCACCTTTGAGTGGTCTCTCTGTGTGTTGAGTGTGGACTCACATAATGATTCCTTCTTTCACAGACTCGGTTTGTCGCGGCCACCTGGGGGGTGTCGGCGGGGTCCTTGGGTCCCAACCAGTTCTGGCTCCGGACCGTTAGCGCTGCTGGGAGCGCACCGCAATCCACCACGCCAGACCACGCACTTTTATATTTTTCACAGCACTGTTATGTTCATTAAACTCTGTTATCCTTTGTACCGTGCTCTGCTTATTTTATACTGGGTCCTTCAAACGCTGGTCGGTTCTCCGGGCTGCGTCCGACACATAACACGTTGCTCAGTTATCCATTGATTCAGCAAAGATCACAGCATCATCTGCAAAGTCAAGGTCAGTAAATCTTTCCTCGCCAACAAAGGCACTTAAGATGAATCAAGGCTAAGACTCACGATTTCAATAACTTCCTGGACTTGGCCACCACATGTGTATCCATATGCAATAAAAATGCTGAACTCACTGATCCATTCACTCATACTGCAGCAACAGTTATATCTCTGGGCCCACAGATTCTTAAGATTGAGGCAAGATCTTATGGTGACATTAAGTCACTGAACAGATGTGTTTGGCAATTACAGATGAGAACAAAAATATCAGCCCCCACCCCCCAAGAAAGAAATTTAATGTTTTCTTCAAAATTTTCCCAAGTGCTTTTCAACAAATCACTTCTCAAATCAAATTCTAGATTTATTTTTTATGCTTACATTATTTTAACTTGCATGCAGAAACAAAATTATTCCAAAAAAAAAAAAAAAAAAAACATAATAGATTTAACAGTGGGGCTGATAATTTTATCCTCATCTGTATCTTATCTTAGCAGAAGAACGAACGTCGAAGTATTGAGCACCCTGGTGGTTTGTGTATTACTGTGGCTAAGAGGTAGAATTGAACCAGTGACCAAAGGACAAAACTACAGGTGTATCTCAAAAAAATATATCATGAAAAAGTTCAATATTTTTTGTCAGGTTTTTCAGAGAGCAAAGATTTTACGTATTCTACACTCAACAAAAATATAAACGCAACACTCTTGGTTTTGCTCCCATTTTGTATGAGATGAACTCAAAGATCTAAAACTTTTTCCACATACACAATATCACCATTTCCCTCAAATATTGTTCACAAACCAGTCTAAATCTGTGATAGTGAGCACTTCTCCTTTGCTGAGACAATCCATCCCACCTCACAGGTGTGCCATATCAAGATGCTGATTAGA
Source organism: Thalassophryne amazonica (assembly GCF_902500255.1). Taxonomy (NCBI): domain Eukaryota; kingdom Metazoa; phylum Chordata; class Actinopteri; order Batrachoidiformes; family Batrachoididae; genus Thalassophryne; species Thalassophryne amazonica. The sequence goes on from NC_047104.1 coordinate 74,857,728, forward strand.
CACCATGATTAGTGCACAGGTGTGCCTTAGACTGCCCACAATAAAAGGCCACTCTGAAAGGTGCAGTTTTATCACACAGCACAATGCCACAGATGTCGCAAGATTTGAGGGAGCGTGCAATTGGCATGCTGACAGCAGGAATGTCAACCAGAGCTGTTGCTCGTGTACTGAATGTTCATTTCTCTACCATAAGCCGTCTCCAAAGGCGTTTCAGAGAATTTGGCAGTACATCCAACCAGCCTCACAACCGCAGACCACGTGTAACCACACCAGCCCAGGACCTCCACATCCAGCATGTTCACCTCCAAGATCGTCTGAGACCAGCCACTCGGACAGCTGCTGAAACAATCGGTTTGCATAACCAAAGAATTTCTGCACAAACTGTCAGAAACCATCTCAGGGAAGCTCATCTGCATGCTCCTCGTCCTCATCGGGGTCTCGACCTGACTCCAGTTCGCCGTCGTAACCGACTTGAGTGGGCAAATGCTCACATTCGCTGGCGTTTGGCACGTTGGAGAGGTGTTCTCTTCACGGATGAATCCCGGTTCACAGTGTTCAGGGCAGATGGCAGACAGCGTGTGTGGTGTCGTGTGGGTGAGCGGTTTTCTGATGTCAATGTTGTGGATCTAGTGGCCCATGGTGGCGGTGGGGTTATGGTATGGGCAGGCGTCTGTTATGGACGAAGAACACAGGTGCATTTTATTGATGGCATTCTGAATGCACAGAGATACCATGACGAGATCCTGAGGCCCATTGTTGTGCCATACATCCAAGAACATCACCTGATGTTGCAGCAGGATAATGCACAGCCCCATGTTGCAAGGATCTGTACACAATTCTTGGAAGCTGAAAATGTCCCAGTTCTTGCATGGCCGGCACACTCACCGGACATGTCACCCATTGAGCATGTTTGGGATGCTCTGGACCGGCGTATACGACAGCGTGTACCAGTTCCTGCCAATATCCAGCAACTTCTCACAGCCATTGAAGAGGAGTGGACCAACATTCCACAGGCCACAATTGACAACCTGATCAACTCTATGCGAAGGAGATGTGTTGCACTGCATGAGGCAAATGGTGGTCACACCAGATACTGACTGGTATCCCCCCCCCCAATAAAACAAAACTGCACCTTTCAGAGTGGCCTTTTATTGTGGACAGTCTAAGGCACACCTGTGCACTAATCATGGTGTCTAATCAGCATCTTGGTATGGCACACCTGTGAGGTGGGATGGATTATCTCAGCAAAGGAGAAGTGCTCACTATCACAGATTTAGACTGGTTTGTGAACAATATTTGAGGGAAATGGTGATATTGTGTATGTGGAAAAAGGTTTAGATGTTTGAGTTCATCTCACAAAAAATGGGAGGAAAACCAAAAGTGTTGCGTTTATATTTTTGTTGAGTGTAGTTTAATTACAAGAAACTAAAAGGTTTCAGTGATTTTTTTTAAATTTTGATAATTACAACCTCCTGCTCCAAAAATAGAAAATGCATATTTCAAAATATTAGAATATTTTATTTCAAGTCACTATTTATGAGGTATGAATACTATGAATCTCTCAAATCTGGTCCAGTACACACAACAATCATGGGGAAGACTGCTGACTTGACAGCTGTCCAGAAGACACTCATGGACACCATCCACAGGGAGGGTTAAGCCACAGGAGGTGATTGCTGAAAGCCCTGACTGTTCTGGATCAGAGCATAGTCATGGAATGTTGACTGGAGGGGAAACGTGTGATCAGGAAAGATGCATAAGCAACAGGAATGACTGTAGCCTTGAGAAGATTGTCAAGCAAAGTCGACTCCAGAACTTGGGGGAGCTTCAGACGGAGTGGACTGAGGCTGGAGTCAGTGCACCAAGAGCCATCATCCACAGATGTGTCCAGAAAATGGGCTGCATGTGTTTTATTCCTGGTTCTAAGCCACTCTTGAGCAGAGACAATCTCAGAAACGTCTTACCTGGGCTAAGGAGAAAAAGAACTGGACCGTTTCTCAGTAGTCCTAAGTCCTCTTTCTCGATGAAAGTAAATTCAGCATTTCATTTGGAAATCAAGGTCCCAGAGTCTGGAGGAAGAGTGAAGAGACACAAAATCCAAGCTGTTGAAGTCCAAAGTAAAGTTTCCATAGTCAGTGATGATTTGGCACCATGTCATCTGCTCGTGTTGATCCACTGTGTTTTATTACGTCAATCCAACTGTCTACCAGGAGATTTTAGAGCACTTTATGCTTTCATCTGCTGACGAGCCGTATGGAGATACTTATTTCCTTTTCCAGCAAGACTCGTCACCTGCCGATAATGCCAAAACTACTATTAACTGGTTTGTTGACCATGGTGTTACTGTATGTGATTGTCCCCATAGACAATCCCTCATAAACTCTACGGGGTACTGTTAAAAGGAAGATTAGAGACACCAGATCCAACAATCCACACAACCTGAAAGCCACTGTCAAAGCAACCTGGACTTCCAGAACACCTCAGCAGTGCCACAGGCCGATCACTTCCATGCTACACTGCGCTGATGCAGGAATTAATTCAAAAGGAGCCACAACCAAGTATTGAGTGCATAAATGACATACTTTTCAGAAGTCAGACACTTCTGTATTATAAATCCTTTTTTGAAAAACTGATCTGCTGAAATATTCTAATATTTTCTATCTTTTGGTGCAGGAAACTGTAATTACAGCTACAACATTTTGGCCATGTGGTGCATTTCAGTGGGCATGATCCAGCATACAGGTGCCTTGGGGTTGAGGACTCCAGTGGCTGGAGAAGCACAAGAAGCCGGCCACCTGTCTGCATCAGATAGACTGTTACTGTCGAGAGGTGGGCATGGCCCAGTTCCATGGTGTAGTGGATGCAGTGACATGTGGTAGCAGGACACATCCAGGGACCAGGGCTCAATAGGCACTTTTCTACTACACAGAACCAGCACTACTCGGCTCATCTCAGCTCTACTCGGTTTGGTTCCGGGCGTGTCCTTTTCTACTACAAATAGTACCTCTTCAACGTGGGCGGGGTCAGCAGAGCAGACTGCAGTGACATCGTTTTATACGCAACGTGTTTACTGCTCTGCAAGTTTTTAAGATAAAGCTGCTGGCGGCAAGACGAAACACGCTTGAAAAGTACAGAAGAATTTGGGAATTCATTCAACAATATGAAGATGAATACGAGAAGATATGAGCTGCTAGAGACGATGAGACAGCATGACGGTAAGCTAATCGTTAGCTTCCTAAGTAGCTCATAAATAAGTAATAACTGCAGGCTGTCACTATTAAGTATTAAAATTGTGGCTGTCAAAATAAAACGTTAATTTAGATTAATTAATTACAGCACCTATTACGCCTTCAGTCACGCTTTGCTCCATTTTGTTTTGACGTCAGTGACTTGGTCTGTAAATAAAGGCGTGTTTATGAGCGCAATAAACGTGTTAGATGTCAAAACTCTTTATACCAAAGTAACTTGCTTTGATAACTTATTGTTAAATATGAAATGTGGGAGTTTGTGCATTTACTGACGTTCATGCACAAAATGTTGATTCGGTTTTAATGGCCGTTAATTAACGTCGTCACTGAACTCGAACAGGCTTAAAACACATTAAAAACGTTTGCTTTGTTTTTCATCCAGATTTTAATGCTCAATGGACAAATTTAAACATGAAATCTAATAAGATAATTATTAAAGGAGTCATATTGTGCAGAAAGAATCAGCCTCCAAACTCCCACCCTTCTGTTTTTAGCCATTCTTTATAATATAGCCTTTTATTGTCATTGTACACATAAATACAATGAAATTTGTCTGCATTTAACCCATCCAAATTACAGTTAGACAGTTCTCTCAATTTAAGATCAATTTACAGCTTGTTTAATACCTCCTTGATGTGTAACAGAAATAACCCAGATCCTTTTTTTTATCAAATTATTAAATGCCCCAAACATACACAGATCTGAGTTTTTTTTAATCAATTACATTGTTTTTTAATAACCTGACAGCACTAATTAAAATATGTATGCTGTGTGTGTGTTTCAGATGGTTTTCTCAGAGTCACCGCTGCAAACATCATGTCATCATTTGCCTACATGTTATACACCGGTTATGTTTCACTGTGAATTTTGAATAAATTTTTGTACTTTTTGCTAAAATGTCTCCACTTTTGTGTAACATCAATTTGATTTGTAAAAGTTTCCATGGTTTACTGATTTAAAGGCTAACAGTTTGAAAAGCTGTTTAAGCATAATCCAACAGTAAAATAAGTTTTACATTTAATGGGGTCAAAAATGTAAATTGAAGTAAACAGACAGTAAAACTGGTTGTTTAAAATTCCTTGATGTAATGGTGCTATCACTGAAGTGACTAAACCTTTTGTTTATGTTAAATAATATTTGGTAAAATCTCAGTTTAGACATGGTTATTCCAGCATCTGTGTAAAGATTCAGCCAGGTGTAGTGTACAGTGTCTTCTGGAGTGGCAAATCCCAAATTAATAATTCTTAGAAATGAACCTTCATTGCACCAAAACATCAATGACAAAATGATTTTTACTGTTGACTCAGCCTGAAATGACAAATTATGATACATTCACATAAGTCAAATTGTTTATTGCAACTAAAAGAAGAGCAAATACAAAAAAACAAAACAAAAAACAAAACACAAACTATACAAAAGTTACATGTGTCTATAGTCCTGGGTTGGGGGCGCAGGTCACATGCCCCAGTCATGCATCATGTGCACAAGGTCGCCCAGCACGCCAAGATATGCCTGATTAAATGCAGCTTCCACCGCTGTTGCTTCCTCAAGGATCAGTCGGATGTGTCAATCACACGGGGCTCAGTTCAGCTTCAGCCTCAACATCACTCAAGATGGACAGATTCTCCTGCTGGAACAGGCTCCTTTTTCTCTTGCTTGGACAATAATGAAGGTAGAAATGGGAAGTGATTAACAAAAGCAAGTTTATATATATATATATATATATATATATATTAGGGGTGTCGGAAAAAATCGATTCACGTCCCGTCCGAATCGCGATTCTCGTTTATTACAATTCTGAATTGATCCAAAATGTCCAAGAATCGATTTTTAAAAAGCATTTTTTTAAGCATTTTCTTGCTTACTCACTGCGTGTACTGTTTGTCAGGAAACGACTTCCGTAATACAGTGTCCCCGTGAGCTGCAGAGTTCAGTGGCTGCAGCTTAGCATGAATTCAGAATGAATTATGAATTTTGAATTCAGTCAGCACCGTCTTTGCTGAAGGCAAATGTTTGGGTGAATTTTGGATTTTATTATTTGCTGCATAAGAAGGAGCTTGGCATGACTTATGCAGTGTGCAAAATGTGCAAAATGAAAGTCAAGTACTTCGGAAACACTTCAAATCCGCAAGCCCACATGCTACGCCATCACCCAGAGCGAAAAAAGGGGAGCAGCGGTATCTACCATCTACTAACCAGTGCTTCACTAAACTGCCAGCCAACTCCGAACGAGCAAAGCAGAAAAGTAAATTTACATAGAGAATCACTTGATTAACCTTGTAAAGCTGCATTTTCCTAAACATAAACATTTTTTAAGTAATATAACTATTTCTCAGAGCTCTTTGAATCGAAAATCGATTCTGAATCAAATCGTCACACCAAGAATCGGAATCGAATTGAATCATGAGTTGTTGTACGATTCACATCCCTAATATATATATATATATATATATATATATATATATACATACATACATACACACACATACAGAGTGACAACACCCCCCCCCCCCAAAAAAAAGCCCACAAGAATTGTAATAGAATCCTACAAAAAAAAAAAAAAAAAAACCTTCAGTCTCTGTATGATCATTCCCCAGAGTTTCAGTTATCTTGGTCACTTTGTATAAAAGTTATGTTCTTTCAAATTTATCCTCTAACAAATCATACCATTTGGAGCACAATTTTGAAAGAACAGGGCTTTTATGCAAAGTGACCAAGATAATTGAAACCTTTGTGGGATTTATTACAATATTTATGGGTTCTGGGTTTGGTTTGGTTAAGGGGGGGTCACCCTGTATATATCATATTTGAGAAAGTTACGTGATGTTTCTATAGTAGAGAAGCTTGAATGTTCGACTTCTTCTTCTTCTCTACAAGAGTCAAGACAGAAGTCAGACTACCAGAGCAAGAATTTTAGCTGAGGAAGCTTCTGCGATTAGAAGCAAAATGTCCTCGCGTCAAGCAACCCAGTCCAGTCGAAGATTCAAGCTTCTCTACTAAAGTTACGTGATGTATGTTATTCTTACCAGTGATAACACGTTGCTGTGTGGTGCTGGACGTTGATTTGGATGTTGAAGCTGGTGGTCGAACCCTCCTCGTGTATGGAACTGGATTCTTCAAGAAAAACACAAAATGGCGACATGAAAAAAAACCCCATCACAGTAATTAATGGCATTAAATGAGTCAAATGTACACGTTTGTTGTCATGCTGACTTTAGGTGGTTTTCTGTCAGAAGTTAACACTTTAAAGCCCGAGCACAGAGTTAGTTAGCTCACTAGTTAGCAATTAGCTAGCTCACTGTCCGCAGCAGACTACAGACAAAGTCACAAAAACACTTACCATCCGTCACTTTCAACAAAGCCGTGGCCAAGTCGCGGCCATCCTGCCTCCCGTTGCTCACTGGTCGGTGTCCGGAAACAGCATTCCTGCGGTCGAACCGTTTCCAGCCCTTACGGTCCGACCTACTCTGGCCGTTGTGGTCCTGTAATGACTTTTAAACTTTTTCAGCTGTTCTTTGCGTTGCTGTAATGTTTGGTACCCAAGCCAAAGACTGGGAGATTTTCTCATTTCGGATCGCTTCATCCACCTCTCTGTATTCTCTCCTCCGCCACCAAACAAAGAAATGTCTGCAACTCATCCACAGACCATGGTGTGGTTTTGTGCGAGCAAAAAAACTCGCCGTGAAACGAAAGAAAAGGACGGTCGCTGTAACACCGCTGTGAGTATTTAAAAATGGCGGGTTTGATTCTCGTCTCGGTGTGCTCATGACTCGTCCAGTGACGACATTCTCTGACCAATCAGTGGCCGGCAGCCTGTTGACGTCACATTTCAGTATCGGCTCGGCTCGCTTGGAACCGCTCCTGAGCAGATACCAAAAAATGCACCCGGTACCAGGTACTAACCCTAATGGAAAAGCAAAAAAAAAAAAAAAAAATGAGTAGAGTCAAGCCGAGTAGTGCTACTTTTGTGTAGTAGAAAAGCGCCTAATGTGGCTATTATTAGGAAGAAGGTTGTCAGCATTACTACATTACTATGTTGAGTGTAAAATGGATTTTTATCTCCCAGTGCCTGCCCTATTAGACGGATCAGTATACTGCCAAAATACCCCTACCCCAAAAAAATTGCAAAATTTTGTTTTTTGGTGGTTTTGTGTTAGGCTTGGTCTCGTCTATAACATACTAAAAGTTGGACAAAATCGGAGTATGGGAAAGTGTCAAATTTCGAAGATGACTTTTTCGGTTTATAGGTCATTTTCCCTTTATGTGTGATGCACTAACTCGGTCAGTTTTCATGATGAATCAATAAATCTTGGATTTTGCCCAGGTTTTCGGCATCAATCTTCCACATGAAATGTTTACCAGTAATGCCAAATCACCCCTTATTCCATATCTAGGGGTACCCTACCCCTAAACCCCTTATTGCACCCAAAGGGGTACCTGTACCCCTAAACTTCTTATTGCACCCACCTAGGTTCACAAAAAGTGATTATTTTTATATAGGTACCAGTTAGGGGATAAATACTAGGGTACCAAGAGTTTACATCACCATGGCAACCATTGTTGACTTCAACTGTTAGGGACTGTAGAGTCCTGCAAATAGGCTTAGGCATGGTAACTAACTGGCAAGACAATCGTTGATCATGATAAGTAAATTCTCTCCAATTGTGAATATGCAAACGATGTTACCCTCAGTTGCGAATCAATACTGGTCTCAATTGAAACTTCCAATTTGATCGGCCAATCAGAATTATGGGAATAAATCAAGGCATTTATGAATGATGAATTAGTACTTTATTCAATTATTTGGCCCCCTTACCTCCGTATATAACTGAAATTGTTCTTTCTCCACGGTTCGTCTGTTATGCTTCGCTCTTATAATGGCACCCATAACAAATAATCACCAGTACTCAGTACTCTTATTCCAGAGGTTTCTCGTGGTCTCACAGATGGATGATCTAAGGCTGGGTGATGTCATGTCCTATGAACTCTGTCTCTACCCAATGTCTTTGTTTGAAGGAAAGGGCATCTTACGTCAAGCGGACAAACCGCAGCTGGCTGAGGCTCTCAGAAAGTATGTTGAAACAAAATCAGACAGTGCTGTGACACAAACCGTTCCAGTCACAGAGCACAACGTACTAGACGGAGGATCTCTTCTTCATCGTCTGAAATGGAAGGAGGGGAGCACCTACAGCTCGATTGCAAACGATTATGCCTCATTTACTGTCGAACACTATGGGAAAGCAACTGTCGTGTTTGATGGTTATGAAGTTGGACCAAGTATAAAGGACTGTACTCATCAGCGGCGAAGTCAAAAGCTGAATGCAAAGAAGGTGAACATTACCGAGGTGACAAAATTTGCTGGGAAAAAGGAGGACTTCTTGTCGAATGCGGCAAACAAGCAAGCTCTGATCCAGCTGATAATGGAACAAATGCGGCAGAAAGGCTGTGACGTTATGCAAACGGAAGGAGATGCCGATGTTGAGACTGCAAAGACAGCTATCAATATGTCTGCTTTCAAATCAACCACATTCATTGGCGAAGCAGTTTGTAATGATCTGTTGTTCCTGCACACCTTTACGGGATGCGATTCGGTGTCCAGGATATTCGGAATAGGAAAGAAGCTGGGGTTCCAACGAATTGTCAAGAGAGAAAAGACAATGACAGACTGTTCAAAGGCATTCTCTCGTCCACAGCAAAGCCAGGATGTTGTGGAAATCAATGGTTGTAAGGCAATGGTCGCTTTGTTCAATGCGGATCAGAATGACTCTCTGGCATCTATTAGATACAATATGCTCTGCAAGAAAGTTGCGAGAGCTAAGACGCTCGTCACGCCAGAACGACTCCCACCAACGCCCTCTGCCTGTAAATTTCATTCTTTGCGGACTTACGGTCATGGAGTGGATGGGATGCAGTGATGAAATGGTGCCGTCTGAGTGGGGGTGGAATGTGGAAGGGGACAAACTTGTTCCAGTGATGACGGACAAAAGCCCTGCTCCAGATGCACTGATTCAGATAATTCATTGCAACTGTTCGGAAGGATGCAATACCCTAAGGTGTACCTGCAGGACGCATGGACTAGAATGTACCAGTGTATGTGGACATTGTCAAGATAGAAATTGTGACAATATGAAAAATGATCCAGTGATAGATGATGATGAGGATGAGGTGTGAAAAGTTTTGAATAAGTACTGTGGCGTAAGTGAATCAGGGTGGATGCAACCGGAGTAATGGGCATAGGAGTACCAAGAAAAGATATCAGGTACTTCCCACAATGCATTGCTCCCAATAAGATTTTCTGTGCAGGCTTTCATGTGAATCGTTAGTGATGAAACATAGCAGAATTTGTGTAACTCATCCAAATGCTGCATTTTAGGTATGTTTTATCAGTAACGATTCACATAACAACATGTACAAAATGTTCCCTCACATGCAATGCATTGTGGGAAGTACCTGATATCTTCTCTTAGTGTATACCTTGATATTGGTAAAAGGATTTATTTGACATCACTGGTAACCCTTTCAAGTGAAAGACTGACTCTGAAAACCTGGGTAAAAATCCAAGATTCATTGATTAATCATGAAAAATGAGTGCTTCATATGTAAATGGTAAATGGCTTGCAAACCAAAAAAAGTCATTTTCGAAATTTGACACTTTCCCATACTCCGATTTTGTCCAACTTTTAGTATGTTGTAGACCAGACCCAACCTAGCACGAAACCCCCAAAATACAAAATTTTGCAATTTTTGGGGGTTCATCATATATTGACTGGTCTATAGCGACTGTTGTTAATTTCCTAAACAAATTTAAAAAAAGAACTCCCTGCTAACATAGCAATTGTGAAGGTAAGGATAACAACTCAGAAGCTTGATTGCTAACACTGTTTTAATATGACTAAGGCTGTGAAAAAGAATTTATCCTTTAATGCTACAATGTTTAATGCTGAAGGTGCAGTCAAGCAGAAATTTTGTGGACACAAAAGTTGTCTTTTGCTGTCATGTTTACCTGGTCACACTCCGTGCTACCACTGACTGTTCCAGCAGCGTGACAGTCACAAGGCTGACAGACATCAACTGATGCAGGATCAGATTCCTCCAGTCTGAAAAACTGGCTTCTACAGCGCTCACAATTCCTACCTGAAAGTGTATGAGACAAAGAAGTAGATAAAGAAGAAAAGGGTCCAGGAGAAAAAAAAAAACATTCTGCAGAGCCAAAATGGATGTCAGGTTTGTCACATTGGAGAAGTTTTTCTACATAAATAGAACAAAAATATTTTTATAATGCAGCATGTGAGACGAACACCATGAGACAAATCATAATCACCTTCAGTATTACAACTGCTATCACCATCACTTCTAAACTGAATAATGATGAGCAAGTACAACTTACCAACACAAATAAGGCCAATATTAGAGGTAAATCAGAATGTCTAAGGATTAGATCAGAAAATACAGGTTGGTGTAGAACTGTATTAGTCTTCTTGCACAGCCTCCCTCACAACTCACCATACTGCTGGCAAAACTGGGCATGAGACGCACACCTATGATGCGTGTGGTTGCAGACTGCCTGTGCCTATCTTTAATGCTGCACATTCAAATTATACAGGTCTTGCGAAAGCTCAAGAAGGCATACAGCACATAAGGGATGTGTACTGCCATCGTGTGCCTGACCCAAGTCAGGACCATGGCCAGGATGGACTGTGGCATGACAGTAAGATGCACGGTCATTGCATAGGTGCCGTGCATCACAAGTACTACACAAGCACTCCACATCTGCTATTTGTGCGGCCCGCAAGACAGAAGCACATCTCACTCTCCAACCCTGTGTGTGGTGACTCACACACCACACAAGTGGCAAGAACGGGTATATATGCATTGTGGAGATCATGGAGCATGTAGCATTGTAAAAGGGATTATATTTCATAGTATGCATCAGGCCCTCCACCCCAAAAAAATCTGACACACATTTTTTTAAAGACAAGAGATGTGATCAGATGTGAGTGGCCTCCTTGGTGGTGATGACTGCCGGAGTGCAGCGCTAAAAAGCAGCACAGAACCACAACGGGTGTTTTAGCTCGTCTTTTTCAGCACATTCTCATCGACGCAGCTCAGAGTGTGGCAAAGCTTCCCCACCCCCCCAAACTTTGTTTGTTTTTCAGGGAGGAGATGTGATCAGCTGAAAGCTGGTGTCCAAGGTGCTGAAAGAGATGACCGAAAACACTCACTTCTTTATAGTGCTGCACTCCAGTACGCCACACATAGGGGTGGAGAGTGATCTGTACTTCTGTCTTTCTGCACTATGATCCCTCACTGCTGCCAGAACCACTGGTTACAGTGCCCCTTTTTCTATTCCTACATGTTTCTGTGTAGGCTCTCAGTTGTCCAGGTGGTTTCCATAGTAGAGAAGCTTGAATCTTCGACTGGACTGGGTTGCTTGACGTGAGCCTGCTTCAAATCGCAGAAGCTTCCTCAGCTAAAATTCTTGCTCTGGTGGTTTGACTTCTGTCTTGACTCTTGTAGAGAAGAATAATCAAGAAGTCACAAAAGCTGGAGTTTTAAACCTAACCAGACCCCTCCTACCGACAGGCAGACTGCTATAGGCTGGTGACTAAACAATAGCTCTAATTACCACATACTGTGAGGGCTTTCCGGACAAGTTGTTGTTCTTTAGCCCTTCCCTCTGCAGTTGTGGGCACCTGTAGGGCTCTGTGTTGAAGCGTCCTGATCACCCCGAGCTTGTGTTCAAGGGGGTGGTTTGAGCCAAAGAGCAGATATTGGTCAGTGTGAGTTGGTTTTCTGTAAACCCCTGTCTGGAGCTGCCTGTTCTCTCCAATCGTAACATCACAGTCCAAGAAGGCTAAATGTTTGTTTCTGGCATCCTCAAGTGTGAACTTGATACTGGCGTCCACCGAGTTGATGTGTTCTATAAAGTCCTCAACTTCCTGTTGCTTGATTTTAACCCATGTGTCATCAACATATCTGAACCAGTGACTGGGAGAGATGCCCGTGAAAGACGTCAAGGCTGTCTTCTCCACTCGCTCCATGTACAGATTGGAATCTATATCCAATCTGTACATGGAGCGAACGAACACTACATAGGTGAGACTAAGCAACCTTTACACAAAAGGCTATACCAGCACCGCAGAGAGGGCGCCAGTGGACCTCAGTCTGCAGTTCATCTCCACCTTAAAGACACTAACCACACGTTTGAGGACAAGGAAGTTAAAATATTAGCCAGAGAGAAGAAATGGTTTGAGAGAGGGGTCAAGACAGAGTCAAGACAGACGTCAGACCACCAGAGCAAGAATTTTAGCAGAGGAAGCTTCTGCGATTTGAAGCGAAACGTCCTCCCGTCAAGCAACCCAGTCGAAGATACAAGCTTCTCTACTATTCCTACACATCTAAAAATACTTAGTTGGTATTTTCTTTTTGTTATGATCCCTGTCTGTGTTCTGTTCTTGTCCTCTGGCTCTCTCTTGTGACTTCCTGAGTTTGGTTCTTTGTCTTGTCAGTGTTCCTTCTTTCTGCTACACTTCCTGTTTTTATTTTGGTGGTCACGGTTTCCTTGTGTTTTGGATAACTTTATTCCTGTGTCTCTTCCCTAGCTCTTTCCAATTAGCATTTACCCTCACCTGTCTACCATTTGTGTGATTACCTTCAATGTGTATTTATACTCATGTCTTCTGCGAGACTTGAAAGTTGCACTTTTTGCCCTATTCTCACCCACAGTTTTCTTGTGTTTCCTTGTGATTGACTTCTTGTTGTTGAACCTGATTTTTCCTAGAGTATTTTTGAGACTGCCTGCTGCTTAATATGAGTCACTGTTATTTTCCACTCTGATTGCTTTTGGGCTTTGACCTCTAGCTCTGTTTTTTTTTACCTTCCACCTGCCGATCCCCTCATAGACACTATATGTATGTATGACACTGTATGATTCCTCTGATTCCTGTGTATCAACCTCTGCTAACAACCCTGTTTATTTACGCCAACCCATCTTATATCTGCATTGGGGTCCTCAACCAACCTCTAATGTTTCCCATGAATAAGTGGAACATTGCATTTTTGAGCACCAGAATTGTTTATCATGACGTCATAGTGCTCTTGAATTGTTGCTGAGAACACTCTGTGATGGAAAGCTCTGTTATTTTTCCAACTTTCTGACCCCCCACCACTCACCCAAACATACCGGTGCAATGTCTAAGGGTGTTGGACTGCTACAGGCAGGTGATAGAAGCTGAGGAGAGGCACAATGTGATGTTGGTTTTGCTGACACACTGCTCATGAGTGATTGTCACGTGCTAACCACATATGTCACAGGTACTCTTGGCTTACGACACTGGTTAATTAGAAGTCACGCACACTCCTCACTCATTGGAGATGCACGGATCACATGCATCAGACATATGACTGGGAAGGGTTGACGGTGCAATATTTCCCATACCTCATACACGACAACCGTGCAGCCTGTATGTGTCAAATATGACACCCGCACTGTTTCCCAAACTTCCCCCGGATACCTGCGACACACCTGTGGCTGCCACTCCCTGCGACTAGTACTTGTCCACCACACGTGCGATGAGTTGCCAGGCAGGCTTAATATCACTTTTTGGTTCATCTTGCCAAAATATATACAATGCAATAAATGCAATGCATTGTAATATGAGTAAATGTTGCATACTCGTAATTCTGAGCAGAGATCACATTTTGATGAATTATGACAATACTGTATACAAGCATTCATGATGTCCACTATCATGTGGTTGAGCAACAACATGGCAGCCAGTGGCAATCAAGATGGAGTAGGACTATGAACACAACATTCTAATGCATACATCTTCATATTATACATTCTTGCAAAACTGGAATTTTCTACTTGTATTTGTTTGTGGGCTGCAGAGATTTTGAGGTTTAAACCCTGCTTAAAACAAGAAACGTTTTACGGTTTATTTTCAATAACATATGGCCATGTATTCCAATGTGATTCTGCTTGTGTGTAAGCAATTCCTCTTCTGATTTGAGGTTCCAGGGACAGAGGGTGTCATACTGTGAGCAGAGTAAAGCTTATTCAGACATTCTGTGACGTAAATTATACTATCTAGTATGCTGATCCATCAATTTACCTGCAGTGTTGTGCATGCAGTTGTTACAGATACCACCCCCTCCTCGATAGTGCTCATGTGGCTGGTCATCAACTTGGCTATCATAATGACAAGAGTGGGCATGGCCATGACACTGACAAGGACGGCAGTTCATTGGCTGGAACTGGTCACCTGATCTGAATGGCTTGTCATTGTAGAGAGGAGCACATTGTTGGCACTACAAAAAAAGCACATATAACTGTTTATAATTTTATCAAAAATTATTTTTTTAGAACAATGAGTGAACATAAATAAAAGCAATTATCAATGGAAATGTACTTAGATAAACACTTATACAGGAACACATGGATGCATGTACAGGAAAACAAACAGTACGTGTAATCTTCAAAGGTATAATGTCAACTGGAATACAGTAAGATTGAGGCTTTTTTATTTAAACCTTTTACCAGACTTAGGTTCTCACACATTTGTAGCTCAGGCTAACCACCACATGATGACATACAGCAATGCAATTAAACAGCTGAATCTCCAAATACATTATTTCACTTAATTTACAATATGCCCAGACAAAGATATCTCAGGCATCTGAAGCTACATGAAACTTCAAAAACAGCACACACCACGTCAATAAAAAAGGCAATTTCCAAGCTATATAATTTCTTGTTCGATGCAAGAAATAATTATACCTTTCATATCAAGACAAAGTGGGAACATGAAGTGGGGATAAACATCACAAAGAAAAAAATTGTATTTTCCAGTGGACCTCCACAAATTCATTGGTCTGGAGAGAGCACTGTTGGAAAAATGTAATAAGATTTTTTTTCGGTCAACTTACCAAGGTAAATACACACACACACACACACACACACACACACACACACACACACACACACACACCACACACACACACACACACACACACACACACACACACACACACACACACCTTCAACCACTTAGCTCAATTAAGGGTTGTGGGGGCCAGAGCCTATCCCAGCAATCATAGAGCGCGAGGTGGGGTACACCCAGGACAGGACGCAAGTCTGTCCCAAGGTAAATACAGAACTAAAAATGCTGAATAATGGAGGAAATGTGGATCTATGGAGTGCAAATCATTTCCATATTTTCTGGGAATGTCCTTTATTGAATCGAATCAGACTGACTGAATTAATATTGGTCAGAAATAAATGAACTGTAAAAGAAGTTTTCAAAGTACAAATTTCAAAGGATTTTATGAATATGTACAGTGAGAAAAATAAGTATTTGAACACTTAGAAATCATGGAGGGGTCTGAAATTTTCATCTTAGGTGCATATCCACTGTGAGAGACATAATCTAAAAAAAAAAAAAAAATCCGGAAATCACAATGTATGATTTTTTTAAATAATTTATTTGTATGTTACTGCTGCAAATAAGTGTTTGAACTCCTACCAACCAGCAAGAATTCTGGCTCACTCAGACCTGTTAATTTTTCTTTAAGAAGCCCTCTTATTCTGCACTCTTTACCTGTATTAATTGCACCTGTTGAACTTGTTACCTGTATAAAAGACACCTGTTCACACACTCAATCAATCACACTCCAACCTGCAAACAACCTCCTTCCCTTAGTAAGAGCATTGAAGAAGGGTCATGGCTGGGTCTTCCAGCATGACAATGACCCCAAACACAGCAACTAAGGAGGGGCTCTGTAAGAAGCATTTCAAGGTCCTGGAGTGGAACCTGAAAGATTTGGAGAAGATCTGTATGGAGGAGTGGACCAAAATCCCTGCTGCAGTGTGTGAAAACCTGGGGAAAAACTACAGGAAACATTTGACCTCTGTAAGTGCAAACAAAGGCTACTGTACCAAATATTAACATTGATTTTCACAGGTGTTCAAATACTTATTTGCAGCAGTAACATACACATAAATTATTTAAAAATCATACATTGTGATTTCCGGATTTTTTTTTCTTTTTTTTAGATTATGTCTCACAGTGGACAAATTTCAAACCCCTCCATGATTTCTAAGTGGGAGAACTTGCAAAATCGCAGGGTGTTCAAATACTTATTTTCTTCACTGTATATGGGCATTGTTTCAGACCTAGACAGAAGAAGGGATATAACATTGCTACAAGTGCTCCTAGCAGCCAGTAAGAAGACAATTAAAAGGAAATGGCTAAACCCAGCTCCTCCAACACTTGATGATTGGTATGGAGTTATTAGAGATATATTCAAAATGGGAAATTAACATAATCTTTACGAACAGAACTTGATAAGTTCTACTCAATTTGGAATAAATGGTTACATTTTATATCCCCTATCAAGAATGATTTCATATGACAATGTAAACGTTAAAACCTAAATGATTAAATTGACAGCAATGGCAGCTGTGGGCACATAAATGTATGATAGGGTTTATGTGATTGTATGGATGGCTGTATATAGTTATATAAGAACAAGGTATAAGTATATAAAGATACTTACTGTATATCATCTTCCTTTCAACCTGATGATGATTATAACTGTGGGCTCCCTGTCCCCTTTTCTTTACATTATTTTTCCTTTTTTTTGGTTGGTTTTGTTTTGTTCTCAAACAAACCATAAAAAACTAAAGATAAGGTTTTAGACACAAAGAAACAAATGCAAAGTTTGTAATAATGTCATCCTTTTCTAATAAAATCATCAATGGAAAAAATAAGCTACATGAAACTTCACCACCACAGATATGTTGAGGCAGAGAGATAATGAAGTGTCTGCTTCTAACCAACTTAAAAACAATGGTTTACTTATCTATTATAGAACATTTATGTGCAGAAACAAACAGGGGTGGTAGTCAAGTGGTTAGTGCGCTTGGTTTCAGTGCAGAAGGTTCCAGGTTCAAACTTGACACCTGCCCATTTCTCCATGTAATGTGACAGGAAGGGCACCCGATGTAAAATATGTGCCAAACGGAAAACAACCATCAAAATGGATAGAACAATAACCAGAATGGCAAAGGCTCACTCATTGATCAGCTCCAGGATGATCAAAGACAGTCTGGAGTTACCTGTAAGTGCTGTGACAGTTAGAAGACGCCTGTGTGAAGCTAATTTATTTGCAAGAATCCCCCGCAAAGTCCTTCTGTTAAATAAAAGACATGTGCAGAAGAGGTTACAATTTGCCAAAGAACACATCAACTGGCCTAAAGAGAAATGGAGGACTATTTTGTGGACTGATGAGAGCAAAAGTGTTCTTTTTGGGTCCAAGGGCCACAGACAGTTTGTGAGACGACACTCAAACTCTGAATTCAAGCCACAGTTCACAGTGAGGACAGTGAAGCATGGTGGTGCAAGCATCATGATATGGGCATGTTTCTCCTACTATGGTGTTGGGCCTATATATCGCATACCAGGTATCATGGATCAGATTGGATCAAAATACTTGAAGAGGTCATGTTGCCTTATGCTGAAGAGGACATGCCCTTGAAATGGGTGTTTCAACAAGACAATGATCCCAAGCACACTTGTAAACAAGCAAAATCTTGGTTCCAAACCAACAAAATTAATGCCTCGCAGATGTGAAGAAATCATGAAAAACTGTGGTTATACAACTAAATACTAGTTTAGTGATTCACAGGATTGCTAAAAAAGAAGTTTGAACATAATAGTTTTGAGTTTGTAGTTTCAACAGCAGATGCTACTATTATTGTGAACACCCCCTTTTCTACTGTTTTTTTTTTACTTATAGCCCAATTTCATAGCCTTAAGAGTGTGCATATCATGAATGCTTGGTCTTGTTGGATTTGTGAGAATCTACTGAATCTACTGGTACCTTGTTTCCAATGTTACAATAAGAAATATACTCAAAACCTGGATTAATCTTTTTAGTCACATAGCACTACTATTATTCTGAACACTACAGTAGATCCACCTTGGATCTGCTGTGGCGATCCCGAGTGAAAACAAGGGAGCAGCTGAGACTTAGTTTTATGTGCAGAAACGTACAAACACGCCTTGAATTCATCATAAAATCCAGCATCCACTAACCATTCAGCAGGAGGCAAACACACTGAAAGGATATTACATGTGCAAAACAAAGCTGCTTTTCAGTTTATCTGGTGCATCAAAGTTCAACAAATTTTGAACGCTTTTGTCATTATATGCAACAAGAGCAAACGGAGATTTCTGATGTGCGCCAGTCTGGATCTGGATCATCGGCAAAATTTAGTCTTCCATGCCCTAATATCAATCTGTGGTACAATTTTGGTGAGAATCCATGAAGTAGTTTTGACGTAATCCTTCAAACCCTATGTAAAGTGAAATCTTGATCCAGAATCCAGATCTGCATAACCTCCAAAACTCAATGGAGTCTTGCATGCCCTAATGCTGTGTGTGCGTATATATATGTATATTTTTCCTGATTAAAAGCCAGGGTGTTTATTTTTCAAATTGTGCCTCAGACACGGCGCCTAAATGGGGCAGGCCTTTATTCAAGGCCAGTGATTTTAACAAAATGCTGCTTGCTGCCTGCACTGGAAGATGATGTTAAGTTCACACATAGTCCTGGGTGTGGCAAACCAAAGACAACCGCTTTAGATCAGAGCCCCCTGCATGGCTGCGAACCCTCTCCAGAGCCTAATGCGCACCTGCTAAAGGACGGAGACCGCAAAGGATGTGATTTGTGGATTTTATGTTTTCACTCGTTCCTCTCCCGTCATATTTTAATAGTTTGTTCAGTGCACATGCTGATTACATTTCGATCATGGATCAAACACGTTTGACAGAAAAGTCAACAAATTTGCTCAACTTTACAACACAGAGTTGGAAAAAGACGCTCAAATGACCCACAATTCATGGAGAAAACTGCACGTACCATACCACTGGTTTGGAGGTTGATGATTGTATAAAGAAGTGGAGGTCGCTGAGGGACAAACTGATCCAGAAAAGCAGCTGTTTCTGAGGTAATTTGCATTAAGAAGCGACGGAGAACTTTACAAGGGTCATGCAAAGGTACCACTCCGCAGGGGACTTAGAAAAAAGAGTGACTCGACCAAATGTAAAATTTTTAATGCAGATAATGCCCGGTGCTTATTTAAGGCAGGTGTTAATTTTTTTAAGACTAAGTTTTGACCCAGCCATTAAATGAGGCAGGCCCCGATTCAAGGTCAGGTGTTTAATCCAGGAAATATGGTATACAGTAGGGCAAATACGCATGTGATCCACTGTAGATTTTGCAAGTTTCCCACCTACAAAGAATGGAGAGATCTGCAATTTTTATTGTAGGTAAACTTCAACTGTGAGAGACAGAATCTAAAACAAATTCAGAAAAATCACCCAATATGATATTTAAATCATTAATTTGCATTTTATTGCATGAAATAAGTATTTGATACAATACGAGGTCTGTTAGAAAAGTATCCGACCGTTTTATTTTTTTCAAAAACTATATGGATTTGAATCGTGCGCTTGCATCAGACAAGCTTGAACCTTCGTGCGCATGCGTGAGTTTTTTCACGCCTGTCGGTTGCGTCATTCCCCTGTGGGCAGGCTTTGAGTGAGCACTGGTCCACCCCCCTCGTCGGATTTTTATTGTTCAGGAATGGCGGAGCGACTGCCGCTTTGTTCCATGAAAATTTTTTCAGAAACTCTGCCAGACAGCCAGATGGAAACCATTTGGAAGATTCAGATGGCTTTCGGTGAAGATTCTATCGGTGTTGTGTGGGCCGCTGAAGAGGAGGTACTGCTGGCCCATCACCACCAGAGGGCGCCTTGTCTGGAGTGCGGGCTCCAGGCACCAGAGGGCGCTGCCGCCTCACAGGAGCAGCCGGGGTGACAGCTGTCACTTATCGCCTACGACAGCTGTCACCAATCATCTGATCAGCAGTGGTATATCAGCAGGACGACATCTCCACCTCTTTGCCGAGATATCGCTCTACCTTGAAGGTACCGTTCTCAGCCGACTGTGTTGTCTTTTGTCAACATTAACACTTTGTTACTTTTGTGCGTGAAATAGCAGACATTCTTCCGACGAGAGGAGGAGGTGGTTTTCCCGCCATACGGGTTGCTGGGTGCACACGCACCCACCTTTAACTGTTTTTGTTCCTCGCCAGCAGTACCAGATCCGACACGCGGAGGCAGTGGCCACCTGGGAGTTCGGGACTTGGCGGCTCCAGTATTCCCGGGGTTCGGTGGCGAAGGAAATCGTGTGGTTCCGGTTCTGCTTTGGACAGACGTCTCTTATCTTCGAGCCTGCCCACGTGACACATTGTGTGAATTGACTTCTTGTCTATTGTTGTAATCTGTTGTGTTTGTTGTGCTTTTTGTCACAACAGTAAAGTGTTGTTATTTGGCTACCTCCATTGTCCGTTCATTTGCGCCCCCTGTTGTGGGTCCGTGTTCCTACACTTTCACAACAGGATATCTCGGCCAACGTCATGGACCCCGAGGGGCGTCAACCGGCTGTTGAACGGCCAATGGAAGAGCAGGGCGCACAGGCGTCTGCAGGAGGAATGATCGGTGAGTTGCAGCGAATCCTCACCGCTTTTACGGCTCGGTTGGATCTAATGACCGAGCAGAACGTCCTCCTTAACCGCAGGGTGGAGGCTCTCGCCGCGCAGGTGGAAGCGCGCCCTCAGGGCGCTGCTGCGGCTCCCCCTCCTGTCGATCCTGTGCGCAACAGTGACGTTCCACAGGTCGTTCAACGACCCCTCCCACCTTCCCCTGAAGCATACATAAGCCCTCCAGAGCCGTACGGGGGTTGTGTGGAGACGTGCGCGGACTTTCTTATGCAGTGTTCGCTCGTCTTCGCACAACGTCCCGTCATGTACGCGACTGATGCTAGTAAGATAGCTTATGTGATTAATCTGCTTCGCGGTGAGGCACGCGCTTGGGCTACAGCGCTCTGGGAGCAAAATTCACGGCTCCTTCTGACATTCTGAATTCAGAACAGTGTTCGATCACCCAAATAGAGGAGAGACCGCTTCAGCCGTGCTGCTGTCAATGAGACAGGGGCGCCGGAGCGCAGCTACTTATGCAGTCGACTTCCGCATCGCGGCTGCGAGGTCCGGCTGGAATAGCACTGCCCTCCGTGCCGCCTTCGTAAACGGACTGTTGTTGGTCCTGAAGGAGCACCTGGTGGCCAAGGACGAACCGCGGGATTTAGACGGGCTTATTGATCTCGTTATACGATTAGACAATCGGTTAGAAGAACGCCGTCGGGAGCGAGACGAAGGGCGTGGCCGGGCACGCGCCGTCCCTCTCCCTTCCGGTTCCGACCGAGTTCCGCCCTCCCCACGCTCCACAGCCTCTACGCTCCGTGTGGTTACAGCTCCCCCTGCTGATGAAGCTATGGACACGAGCAGGGCCACATTTAGGCCACCAGATAGACAGAGGAGGCTGGTCCGCGGAGCGTACTTTGTTTGTGGCTCAATAGAGCATCAAGTGAGGAACTGCCCCGAGCGGTTAAACACCAACGCCCGCCCCTAGAAACTGGGTTAGGGGTGGGCCAAAACATTCACGTGGGACATACCCATATCACCACACGACTCCCAGTTACAATCCTTTATGAGGATTTAACCCTGAAGGCCCCAGCACTGGTGGACACGGGCTCTGAAGGGAATCTGCTAGACAGCAGATGGGCCAGGGAGGCAGGGCTCCCTCTGGTGGCGCTTACCTCGCCTGTGCAGGTGCGGGCACTAGATGGCTCCCTACTCCCTCTAATCACACATAAGACACCACCAGTAACTCTGGTGGTGTCAGGGAACCACCGGGAGGAGATCGAGTTTTTTGTGACTCCTGCCACCTCCCGTGTGATTCTCGGGTTCCCTTGGATGTTAAAACACAATCCCCGGATCGACTGGCCGTCCGGGGTAGTGGTTCAGTGGAGCGAAACCTGCCATCGGGTATGTTTAGGTTCCTCGGTTCCTCCCGGTTCCCAGGCTAAGGAGGAGGTCAGAGTCCCGCCCAATCTTGGGACGGTGCCGGGGGAGTACCATGACCTTGTGGATGTGTTCAGTAAGGATCTGGCGCTCACCCTTCCACCCCATCGTCCGTACGATTGTGCCATTGATTTGGTTCCAGGCATTGAGTTCCCGTCCAGCAGGCTGTACAACCTCTCACGACCTGAGCGCGAATCAATGGAGACCTACATCCGGGACTCTTTAGCCGCCGGGTTGATCCGGAATTCCACCTCCCCGATGGGTGCAGGTTTCTTTTTTGTGGGTAAAAAAGACGGCGGACTTCGTCCATGCATTGATTATAGGGGACTGAACGAAATCACGGTTCGTAATCGATACCCGTTGCCCTTGTTGGATTCAGTGTTCACGCCCCTGCATGGAGCCCAGATATTCACTAAGCTAGATCTTAGAAATGCGTATCACCTGGTTCGGATCCGGAAGGGAGACGAGTGGAAGACGGCATTTAACACCCCCTTAGGTCACTTTGAGTACCTGGTCATGCCGTTCGCCCCTCACAAACGCCCCCGCGACGTTCCAAGCATTAGTTAATGATGTCTTGCGGGATTTCCTGCACCGATTCGTCTTCGTATATCTAGACGATATACTCATCTTTTCTCCGGATCCTGAGACTCATGTCCGGCATGTACGTCAGGTCCTGCAGCGGTTGTTGGAGAACCGGCTGTTTGTGAAGGGCGAGAAGTGTGAGTTTCACCGTACCTCTTTGTCCTTCCTGGGGTTTATCATCTCCTCCAACTCCGTCGCTCCTGATCCGGCCAAGGTTGCGGCGGTGAGAGACTGGCCCCAACCCACCAGCCGTAGGAAGCTGCAACAGTTCCTCGGCTTTGCAAATTTCTACAGGAGGTTCATTAAGGGCTACAGTCAGGTAGTTAGCCCCCTGACAGCCCTGACCTCTCCAAAAGTCCCCTTCACCTGGTCGGATCGGTGTGATGCCGCGTTCAAGGAGTTGAAATGGCGCTTCTCGTCTGCACCTGTTCTGGTGCAGCCCGATCCTAGTCGCCAGTTTGTGGTTGAAGTGGACGCCTCGGACTCAGGGATAGGAGCCGTGCTATCCCAGAGCGGAAAGGCCGATAAGGTCCTTCACCCGTGTGCCTATTTTTCCCGCAGGTTGACCCCGGCCGAACGGAACTATGATGTCGGCAATCGAGAACTCCTTGCGGTGAAAGAGGCTCTTGAAGAGTGGAGACATCTGTTGGAGGGAACGTCCGTGCCATTCACGGTTTTCACTGACCACCGGAACCTGGAGTATATCAGGACCGCTAAGTGGCTGAACCCCAGGCAAGCCCGTTGGTCACTGTTCTTCGGCCGTTTTGACTTCCGGATCACCTACCGTCCCGGGACCAAAAACCAGAGATCGGATGCCTTGTCCCGGGTGCATGAAGACGAAGTCAAAACGGAGGTGTCGGATCCACCGGAACCTATCATCCCGGAGTCCGCTATCGTGGCCACCCTCACCTGGGACGTAGAGAAAACCGTCCGGGAGGCCCTGGCACGGAGCCCGGATCCCGGAACTGGGCTGAAGAACAAACTTTACGTCCCACCAGAGGCCAGGGCTGCAGTCCTGGACTTCTGTCACGGCTCCAAGTTCTCCTGTCATCCAGGGGTGCGTAGGACCGTGGCAGTTGTCCGGCAGCGCTTCTGGTGGGCGTCCCTGGAGGCCGATGTCCGGGATTATATCCAGGCCTGCACCACCTGCGCCAGGTGCAAGGCTGACCACCGCAGGGCATCGGGACTGCTCCAGCCACTGCCTGTGCCTCATCGCCCCTGGTCCCACATCGGCCTGGATTTTGTCACGGGCCTCCCGCCGTCCCAGGGCAACACCACCATCCTCACGATAGTGGACCGATTCTCCAAGGCGGCCCACTTCGTGGCCCTCCCGAAGCTCCCGACTGCCCAGGAGACAGCGGACCTCCTGGTCCACCACGTCGTCCGGCTGCATGGGATTCCAACAGACATCGTCTCCGATCGCGGTCCCCAGTTCTCCTCGCAAGTCTGGAGGAGCTTCTGCCGGGAACTGGGGGCCACGGTGAGTCTCTCGTCCGGGTATCATCCTCAGACCAACGGGCAAGCAGAACGGGTCAATCAGGAGGTGGAACAGGCTCTGCGCTGCGTGACGGCCGCGCACCCGGCGGCCTGGAGTACCCATTTGGCCTGGATCGAGTATGCCCATAACAGCCAGGTGTCTTCAGCCACCGGCCTCTCCCCTTTTGAGGTGTGTCTGGGGTATCAACCCCATTGTTTCCGGTGGTTGAGGGAGAGGTCGGTGTGCCCTCGGTCCAGGCCCACCTGCGGAAGTGCCGTCGGGTGTGGCGCGCCGCCCGTTCTGCTTTGCTAAAGGCCCGGACGAGGGCAAAAGCCCATGCAGACCGTCGGCGGACCCCGGCCCCTGCGTATCGGCCAGGGCAGGAGGTGTGGTTGTCCACCAAGGACATTCCCCTGAAAGTGGACTCCCCCAAAATACAGGACCGTTACATCGGTCCCTTCAGGATCCTTAAGGTCATCAGTCCAGCCGCAGTGAGGCTTCAGCTTCCGGCCTCACTGCGGATCCATCCTGTTTTCCATGTGTCCCGGATAAAGCCGCATCACACCTCACCCCTCTGTGCTCCGGGTCCGGCGCCGCCTCCTGCCCCGATCATCGATGGCGAGCCGGCTTGGACTGTGCGCCGGCTCTTGGATGTCCGTAGGATGGGCCGGGGCTTCCAGTATTTGGTGGACTGGGAGGGGTACGGACCCGAAGAACGCTCCTGGGTGAAGAGGAGCTTCATCCTGGACCCGGCCCTCCTGGCCGATTTCTACCGCCGCCACCCGGACAAGCCTGGTCGGGCGCCAGGAGGCGCCCGTTGAGGGGGGGGGGGCCTGTTGTGTGGGCCGCTGAAGAGGAGGTACTGCTGGCCCATCACCACCAGAGGGCGCCCTGTCTGGAGTGCGGGCTCCAGGCACCAGAGGGCGCTGCCGCCTCACAGGAGCAGCCGGGGTGACAGCTGTCACTTATCGCCTACGACAGCTGTCACCAATCATCTGATCAGCAGTGGTATATCAGCAGGACGACATCTCCACCTCTTTGCCGAGATATCGCTCTACCTTGAAGGTACCGTTCTCAGCCGACTGTGTTGTCTTTTGTCAACATTAACACTTTGTTACTTTTGTGCGTGAAATAGCAGACATTCTTTCGACGAGAGGAGGAGGTGGTTTTCCCACCATACGGGTTGCTGGGTGCACACGCACCCACCTTTAACTGTTTTTGTTCCTCGCCAGCGGTACCCGATCCGACACGCGGAGGCAGTGGCCACCTGGGAGTTCGGGACTTGGCGGCTCCAGTATTCCCGGGGTTCGGTGGCGAAGGAAATCATGTGGTTCCGGTTCTGCTTTGGACAGACGTCTCTTATCTTCGAGCCTGCCCACGTGACACATTGTGTGAATTGACTTCTTGTCTATTGTTGTAATCTGTTGTGTTTGTTGTGCTTTTTGTCACAACAGTAAAGTGTTGTTATTTGGCTACCTCCATTGTCCGTTCATTGGCGCCCCCTGTTGTGAGTCCGTGTTCCTACACTTTCACAACAATCGGTATCACACAGATTAAGGACCATTAAAACTGGATTAAAAACGGCCCACGGCGGCAGAGGGCGCACCGCGCCCCGAGTGGCCATCGACAGGCTGGAACGAGCAGATCACTTCCAAATTTAAGGCTCTGTTGATGCAGGACGTCGTGTGACTAGTAGAGAAGCTTCAGAAGAGGTCAGGATCAGCACTTTATCGGCACATTCCACTGTTAAAGGAGATTTTGTAATGAAAGACGTGCGGACGGATTCGCGTCGCGACGCAGCTGCTCATTGCGCGGGACAAACAACACCTCCATGTTGGAAGTCTCACAGGACAAGTTGGAACATGCCCAGCTGTTAAACAATTTCTTGGATACTCACTCGACTAAAAAGCCACCGAAAGCCATCTGAATCTTACGAATGGTTTCCAACACGGGGGTGTTCTTGACCAAGTTTACACCCACTGCAGCAGGGATTTTGGTCCACTCCTCCATACAGTGCTTCTAGAGATCTTTCATCCACTATCTTCCTTGCTCCCCACAGGGCCCTGGAGGTGTACAGGTCCTGTACGGATGGCAGACTGCAGTCGATCACCTTCTCTGTTGCGAGGATGATATGCTGCAGTCTGCTCCTGTCCTTAGCAGTGGCAGCAGCATACCAGGCGGTGATGGTGGAGGAGATGATAGACTCAATGACAGCAGTGTAGAAGTTCACCATCATTGTTTTTGGCAGGTTGAACTTCCTGAGCTGCTGCAGAAAGTACATCCTCTGTTGTGCTGTCTTGATGAGAGAGCTGACGTTCAGCTCACACTTGAAAACCTGGGTGATAGTGATCCCCAGGTAACGGAAGGACTCCACAATGGCAAATGGGGAGTCACAGAGGGTGATGAGGTTGGCCGGGACTGGGTTCTTTCTAAAATCAGCAACCATCTCCACTGTCTTGAGGGCACTGAACTCCAGATTGTTCTGTTTGCACCAGGACACCAAGTGATCGATCTCCCATCTGTAGGCAGATTCGTTCACCATCAGAGATGAGTCCCATGAGGGTTGTATTGTCCGTGATCTTCAGGAGCTTTACATACCAGTGACTAGAGGTGCAGCTGTTGGTGTACAGGGAGAAGAGTACAGGGGAAAGAACGCAACCTTGGGGGGATCCAGTAGTAATGGACCATGTGTTGGAGATGTGCCCCCACCACCCACCTTCACATGGTGCCTCCTGTTGGGCAGGAAGTTGGAGAGCCACCTGCATGTGGAGTCGGGCACACCAAGCTGAGAGAGCTTGTCCTGTAGCAGGGCCAGGATGATCGTACTGAAGCAGAGCTGAAGTCCACAAACAAAGTTCCTGGGGAGTCAGATGCTGGAGGATGAGATTGAGGGCCGTGCTGATGTTGTTGTCTACCGAACTGCTGCAGACGGTCGCATTCTTGAACACATTCCAGTCCCTTTTTTTCTAAACATGCCTGTAGATCCTTGTAGTGAATTTAAATAATTTGCAGTTTTTAAACTTTGGCCACAGATGGCAGCAACATAAATATTTAATAATTAGTAAGATCAAAATTGGAATGGGCCTCACCAGTGGGGCACCAAAATAATTAACAATTTTAAGATTTAATAATTATTTAGATGAAATGGGCTGAACAAAAATGTAATGAATTTGATTATTAAGATTTATTAATCTATAATATTGAAAAGACCTCCTTATGGGGACCAAAGTAAATCACACCTCATTAGTAAAGACAATATTTAATTGGAATGAAATTTAATTATCTCAAATTTATTTGGGCACTGCCTGTCTCTTTTTATAAGCCAAGGAAATTTAATTTAAACATTAATCATTAATCAGTCTCAAATCTAAAAGTCGTAATTACTACGATACAACTGACCAACACTGTTTCACCCTGAACACAATAAAAGCACTGCAGTGATATTTACACACATTTATTTACAAATATATATGAGATTAACAGGTTACTGGTATTTTCAGGATATAAACAATGATTAAATAGTTTTATTATGGCCACATTTTGTTACTCATGAGATGTTGAATGTTAAAGCAATGAAAAAAGTTTAAGTAATTAAGTGAATAAATCTGATTTGAATTTAGTGATGAATTTTGGGTAGCCAATTATTATTATTATTATTAAAATTACCAAATGAATATATGAAGCCACCTTGTACCACTTAAAAGCCCTGCTGAACCTTTGATGGGTCACTTAGCTGGTCCTTTGAAGATTATGAATGATCCGATATCCTTTGGTTGCTGATTTGGTTGGGCCGGTTTTAGCCTGAACTCGCCTGGCTCTGGAGTTAAACCGCTGGTTTTCCACAGTGATACCAGATGTTGTTTAGGCTTGGTTTGCCGGCAGGACAGACCAGTGGCTCTGCAGGTCTGTCAGTTGGTTCCAGTTGATCCAAGGATGAACATTTAGGTGTTTGTTAAAATGGTACTCTTGTCCTCAAAAACTTGAGGGAGACTGGATTAAAAGTCTTTGTAAACTTAGGAAAAGTTACAGGTAAAAAGGAACAACAAAGCCTTTTCTGTAAATTCGCTTTTTCTGAAAAACTATGCTCGGAAGTTGGCTATAAAAGTGAAAAACTTGACAAGCCTTAGGGCCCCTCCACACATAGTATGAATAAGTACAAATCAGGGTGAGAGGAGGTGAGAATGCAGAGGAGGATCTGCAGACAGTCTGGCTGCAGCCAGACTCTGCACTCTGATTTCTCTTGGAGTTTATATTTGTTCTTGTGCAGGGCTGCAGGGCTGCACTCTGATTTCTGTTACAGTTTATCTTTCTCCCTTGGACTGCGAGCTCCTTTGACTGCAAACAAACCATCCATGAGTAAATGTGGAGATGTCAGTCTGTGAGCAGGACTTTTATGGACTTTATTTAAACACAGTTGTGAGAGAATTTAAGAGCGAAGAGCTGCTGCAGCAGCCAGAGTGAGCATGTTTTTTTCTGGGCTCTGAGAGTGTAGTTATACTGCACTGTGTACATGGTATAAAACAATCCTGCGTGATTTATACTTCAGGAACAATGGAACACAGCAGGAATCATAAATTGGCATTAGGTAACGTTGTATTGTGAGGGTGTGGCTTCCAATCACGTTGAGTACCGTTGACACCACTTCCTTTCTGCATCCTGTGCTCGACGCAGAAAAAATTAAACATGTTTAAACTTGATGTTCAAATTTTAGCTCCAACAGCATGGGGCAGTTTGTGTACGAGTTACTACGACAACTAACGAGGATTATCAAGGCGTGTGTGGTGTGGGCGAGGCTGCTAAAAGCCCATTATCTGAGCACCTGGCAGCTACGCGGGACCTGACAGGCTATTTTTGGAGCAGCTCAGCCCTCTTGTGCACACAATTCCACCTGCTTTGTCCGCTGGATGCTATATATAAAATAATTATTTTGTAGCGGATTATTAATTTTCAGTCAAACCTTGGATGTTGAAAACACCTCTAATCGCTTTCTGGAATCACAGAAGATTGTTCATCTGGACGCTTTTTTCCACTCTCTCCTGCTCCATGAGGGACGTATTTTGGAACAACTTAAAAGTAACTATTTTTAATTTTTTTATAGCTTGGTAAAACAGTTGCATGTTCATTCTGAGCTGTAAAAGTATGTCTATGATAGATTTAATATGTTGTTAATGGATCAGATGAGCTCCGCTGTGTGTGCGCACTAACACAATGACTCGTGCGTAAAACGAGCATTTAGGCACAACGCCAGCTCGCAAAAGAGTTATTTTGCAGTCAATAATGGATGAACCCAAAGTTAAAAGTTGGATCACAATGTCAAAGTGACTGTGTGTTGAAACCCGCGGAAGAAATAACGCCAGTGAAGCTGCGAGAAGGAGTGCAAAGCTGACCAGGAACACAGAACGAGCGAGTGTAAAAGAGCGTTTTTACAGACATAACACAAAGTTAAAATTGGATCACAGTGACTGTAAGCCATGGAAGAAATAAAGAAATACTTTTTTGGAATTGATCCACAGTTGCAGCAGCGGGTGTATGTAATTAAAGTGGCCACCTCATTGTGGTGTCTTTTTTTTGTTTTGTTTTTTTGGAAGTGATACACAGTTATGGCAGTGCGCACTCACTCAGTGCAACGTCTTTTTTTAGACTGTGTTAAAAAATGTGACTGGATGATATGAATGGATGCTGTGAATTGAAAACCCACACTTTAAAGGGATCAAGTGTGGGAGGGCTGGAGATTTGGACCAAACCCATGACTAAACATGCACCAACGTCGCGCTATCATAGCGCTACATGGATCATATGTGGCTTGACGTGGATCATATGTGGTGACACCAGCCACTTGAGGCTGGACGGAGCTCAAATGACAGGTCGATCATGGCTCACGAGAGGCTGATACCTGGCACATGCAAGGCACAGAGAGGCACATAGACGCGCCTAAGTAGTGGATACGTGATGGCTTAAAACGTGGATCATTCTTCAAATAATCGCTGACACACCCATGCTTGACTCATTATTCATGGCTTATTATTTGGTGGGACCGAGGCTTTAGTTTCTGCTTGAAGGTGGGAATCAGATGGACCATGGCATGGTCAAAGTGGCCCAGTACAGCACGTAGGGGGGCATGATAAGCATTGTCCATAGGAATGTAACAGTGATCCAGAGTTCTGTCCTCTCTGGTCGAACATTTGATGAGCTGTCTGTTTCTGGGAAATTCATGGTAGAAATGACCTTTGTTAAAGTTGCCCAGGACAATAAATAAAGAGTCCAGGTTAGTCCGCTCCACATGCAGTATCTGGTTGGCAAGTGTGCGTTGTGCCTCGTGCATGTTAGACGTTGGTGGGATGCAAACACCAGCCAGAATGAATGAGCTGAACTCATGGGGTAAGTAGAATGGTTTGCAGTTAAAAAAAAAAAAAAAATCCAGATCAGGAGAGCAGTGCTGTTGAATCACTGTCACGTCGTTACACCAGCCAATGTTGATATAAAAACAGTTTCCACCACCCTTCATTTTGCCAGAGAGTCCTGTGTGTCGGTCCGCTCTGGAAAGTGGGAAGCCAGAGTCCGATATCGAGCTACAGAGCCATGTCTCCGTGAAGTACAAAACTGCAGATGTGGTGAAATCTCTGCGTTTCCCCCACCAGTAGCTGGAGTTCATCCATTTTATTTTGCAGACAGCACACGTTGGAGAGGAATACTCATGGTAGCGGTGTACGTGAACACGCCAGCGGAGCTGTACTAGCGCACCAACGTGTCTCCTCCTCCTCTGGTGTTTCACTGTGCGGGCCAAGGTGAGGGCACCCTTTGGCCAATATGCCCAAAAAGGACAGGGGTTGTTTGCCAAAATCTTGTGATACATGACCCCATCCATCCTGCCGTCAATAAGGTGTAGTCGTCCAGTCCCCTCTGCAGAAAAGCACCCCCAAAAATTATATTTCCACCCCCATGCTTCACGGTGAGGACAGTGTTCTTGGGGTTGTTCTCATCCTCCAAACACAGTGAGTAGAGTTGATACCAATAAGCTCTATTTTGGTGTCATCTGATCACATGTTCTCACATACCTCCTCTGGATCATCCAGATGGTCACTGGCAACTTCAATGGGCCTGGACATGTACGGCTTGAGCAGGGGGACCCTTGCTGCCCTGCAGGATTTTAAACCATGACGGCATAGTGTGTTGTGACTGTGGTCCCAGCTCTCTTCAGGTCATTGACCTGTCCTCCTGCGTAGTTCTGGGCTTTCTCAGAATCATTTTTACCCCACAAGGTGAGATCTTGCATGGAGCCCCAGACTGAGGAAGACTGACAGATATCTTGTGTTTCTAATAATCACGCCAATAGTTGTTTGGGGCTTCAGACCAGAGGATCCTTGGTTCAAAACCCAGCCAGACCTGAAAATCACTAAGAGCCCTTGGGCAAGATCCATTATCCCCAAGATGCTCCAAGTGTGTAGTGAGTACCTTACATGGCAGCACCCAATGGGTGAATGTCAGGTATAATTGAAAAGCGCTTTGAGTTTCTGATGCAGATGGAAAGGTGCTATATAAATGCAGTCCATTTGTTGTCTTCTCACCAGGCTGCTTTCCTAACTACTGCCGCATGTGGGGTTGAAATTTCCATAGTTAAGTGATAAATGGACTGCATTTATATAGTGCTTTAACATCCATATCAGACGCTCAAAGCGCTTTACAATAATGCCTCCATTCACCCCAATGTCAGGGTGCTGCTATACACCTGCTGCCTGAGCACCTGCTTTTTTTTTTTTTTAGCAATCCTGTGATCACTAAACTAGTATTTAGTTGTATAACCACAGTTTTTCATGATTTCTTCACATCTGCGAGGCATTAATTTTGTTGGTTTGGAACCAAGATTTTGCTCAATTTACTAGTGTGCTTGGGGTCATTGTCTTGTTGAAAAACCCATTTCAAGGGCATGTCCTCTTCAACATAAGGCAACATGACCTCTTCAAGTATTTTGACATATCCAAACTGATCCATGATACCTGGTATGCGATATATAGGCCCAACACCATAGTAGGAGAAACATGCCCATATCATGATGCTTGCACCACCATGCTTCACCGTCTTCACGGTGATCTGTGGCTTGAATTCAGAGTTTGGAGGTCGTCTCACAAACTGTCTGTGGCCCTTGGACCCAAAAAGAACAATTTTACTCTCATCAGTCCACAAAATATTCCTCCATTTCTCTTTAGGCCAGTTGATGTGTTCTTTGGCAAACTGTAACCTTTGCGGGGGATTCTTGCAAATAAATTAGCTTCACACAGGCGTCTTCTAACTGTCACAGCACTTACAGGTAACTCCAGACTGTCTTTGATCATCCTGGAGCTCATCAATGGGTGAGCCTTTGCCATTCTGGTTATTCTTCTATCCATTTTGATGGTTGTTTTCTGTTTTCTTCCACACGTCTCTGGTTTTTTTGTCCATTTTAAAGCAATGGAGATCATTGTAGATGAACAGCCTATAATTTTTTGCACCTGCGTATACGTTTTCCCCTCTCCAATCAACTTTTTAATCAAACTACGCTGTTCTTCTGAACAATGTCTTGAACGTCCCATTTTCCTCAGGCTTCAAAGAGAGAAAAGCATGTTCAACAGTTGCTGGCTTCATCCTTAAATAGGGGACACCTGATTCACACCTGTTTTTTCCACAAAACTGACAAACTCACTGACTGAATACCACACTGCTATTATTGTGAACACCCCCTTTTCTACTTTTTTTTTTTTACTAATAGCCCAATTTCATAGCCTTAAGAGTGTCCATATCATGAATGCTTGGTCTTGTTGGATTTGTGAGAATCTACTGAATCTACTGGTACCTTGTTTCCCATGTACAATAAGAAATATACTCAAAACCTGGATTAATCTTTTTACTCACATAGCACTGCTATTATTCTGAACACTACTGTGTGTGTATATATACATACATACATATATATATACAAGGTCGTTAGAAAGTATCCGACCTTATTATTTTTTTAAAAAACCATATGGATTTGAATCACGTGTGATTGCATCAGACAAGCTTGAACCCTCGTGCGCATGCGTGAGTTTTTTCATGCCTGTCGGTTGCGTCATTCGCCTGTGAGCAGGCTTTGAGTGAGATGTGGTCCACCCCTCTTGTCTATTTTTTATTGCGAATAAATGTCTGAACGATTTGGAGCTTTGCTGCATCAATTTTCTTCCAGAAACTGTGAGAGACCTCCAGGTGGACACCGTTCGAAAAATTAATATGGCTTTCAGGGACAATTTTATGGGGATTAAACAGATTACGGGGTGTTACAGCCGCTTGTGCTGATGTCCACGTCTTTTCGCAATTCCTGTGCTAGTCAGATGACATACCGGATCAAGACAGCGTCCAGTTTAAAATGAACGGCACATTTCACTGTTACAGGAGTTTTTGTCATGGAAAGAGAAGCTGCTCCACCGCGCGTCGCGGTGCAGCCGCTCAGCGCAAAGCAACGCCGTGCACAATCACAATCGGATATTCAAACGACTGGAAAGCAACCGGAATCCGTCTGAAATCCACCTGAAAGCTGTCCTGAGAGACCAACACCGAGGTGGGTTTTGTCCCGCGTAATGAACGAAGCCGTGGCGCGTCCCTCTGCTTTTCTTTCCATGAATAAAACTCCTGTAACGGTGGAATGTGCACATCTTCTGCCTTTTTGTGAAAGTCAGACGAGGTCCCGGATCAACAGATCTGGTTGTTCCAGCGGGGTGTCAGCCTGTCGATGGGGGCTGGGAGCGCACCGCGCTCTCAGCAGTTGTGGGCCGTCCTTAAAGCGGCAGTAACAGCCCGTAATCTGTTTAATCCCCATAAAATCATCCCTGAAAGCCATATTAATTTTTCAAACAGTGTCCACCTGGCTGTCTCTCACAGTTTCTGGAAAAAAATTGATACAGCAAAGCTCCAAATCGTTCAGACATTTATTCGCAATAAAAAATAGACGAGAGGGGTGGACCACACCTCACTCAAAGCCTGCTCACAGGCGAATGACGCAACCGACAGGCATGAAAAAACGCACACATGCGCACGAGGGTTCAAGCTTGTCTGACGCAATCACACGTGATTCAAATCCATATGGTTTTTTAAAAAAATAATAAGGTCGGATACATTTCTAACAGACCTTGTATATATATATATATATATATATATATATATATATAGTGAGGAAAATAAGCATTTGAACACCCTGTGGTTTTGCAAGTTCTCCCACTTAGAAAACATGGAGGGGTCTGAAATTTTCATCTTAGGTGCATGTCCACTGTAAGAGACATAATCAAAAAAATCCGGAAATCACAATGTATGATTTTTTAATAATTTATATGTATGTTACTGCTGCAAATAAGTATTTGAACACCTACCATCCAGCAAGAATTCTGGCTCTCACAGACCTGTTAATTTTTCTTTAAGAAGCCTTCTTATCCTGCACTCTTTACCTGTATTAACTACACCTGTTTGAACTTGTTACCTGTATAAAAGACTGTTCACACACTCAATCAATCACACTCCAACCTGTCCACCATAGCCAAGACCAAAGAGCTGTCTAAGGACACCGGGGCCAAAACTGTAGACTTGTACAAGGCTGGGATGGGCTACAGGGTGACAGGCAAGCAGCTTGGTGAGAAGGCAACAACTGTTGGTGTAATTATTAGAAAATGGAAGAAACACAAGATGACTGTCAATCTCACTCAGTCTGGGATTCCATGTTAAGATCTCACTTTGTGGGGTAAGGATGATTCTGAGAAAGCTCAGAACTACACAGGAGGACCTGGTCAGTGACCTGAAGAGAGCTGGGACCACAGTCACAAAGATTACATTAGTAACACATGATGCTGTCATGGTTTAAAATCCTGCAGGGCAAGGTCTCCCTGCTCAAGCCAGCACATGTCCAGGCCCGTTTGAAGTTCACCAGTGACCATCTGTATGATCCAGAGGAGGCATGGGAGAAGATCATGTGGTCAGATGAGACCAGAATAGAGCTTTTTGGAATCAACTTCACTTACCATGTTTAGAGCATGAGAACAACCCCAAGAAAACCATCCCAACTGTGAAGCATGGGGGTGGAAACATCATACTCTGGGGGTGCTCTTCTGCCAAGGGGACAGGGCGACTGCACCGTATTGAAGGGAGGATGGATGGGTCATGTATTGAGATTTTGGCAAACAACCTCCTTCCCTTAGTAAATTGAAGATGGGTCATGGCTGGGTTTTCCTGCATGACAATGACCCCGAACACACAGCCAGGGCAACTAAGGAGGGGCTCCGTAAGAAGCATTTCAAGGTCCTGGAGTGGCCTGGCCAGTCTCCAGACCTGATCTCAATAGAAAATCTTTGGAGGCAGCTGAAACTCCAAAACTGAAAGATCTAGAGAAGACCTGTATGGAGGAGTGGACCAAAATCCCTGCTGCAGTGTGTGCAAACCTGGTGAAAAACTACAGGAATCATTTGACCTCTGTAATTGCAAACAAAGGCTACTGTACCAAATATTAACATTGATTTTCACAGGTGTTCAAATACTTATTTGCAGCAGTAACAAATAGTACAAATAAATTATTAAATTATTATTATTATTATTATTAAAAATCATACATTGTGATTTCCAGATTTTTTTTTTTAGATTATGTCTCTCACAGTAGATATAGTATATCTATAGTAGATAGAACAGGTCATTGCTATAATTAGTGCTAAAGCCACTGCATGAACTAAAAAGCTTGCAAATATTTGAAATGGCATCATTTGTGTATCCACAGAAAAATGGAACCATGAGAAAAGGTTTTTTATGAAGTGAGTACAAGGCCGTCTGTGAGATGACAAGAAGAGAGATGCAGAAATAGTAAGAAGACAATTTGGTGGCCTGTGAAAATCTACATCTAAAGAGACAGAGAAATACATACACAGTTGAATTCAAAACACACAATTATTAGTAATATAATATATAAATAATAATTCACACACAAAACATTGTTTGTTAATAGGCAGTCACTTATCACTTTATTGTATGTCTTTGTACAGCGCTTTGGTCAACTTTGTTGTTTTTAAATGTGCTCTATAAATAAACTGGACTGGATTGGATTGTCACACTCAATGCACTCACACAGGCCCAGTTTCACGTCAAAATATGTATTGTGTGTATTGAGAAAGATGAAGGCAGGAAAAAAGTCCAAAAAAAAAAATGTATTTTTTTCTGCAGCAGGGAGCAGCAGAGGAAAGAACCAGCAAGCCCCGAGCCCTTTGATTTTGTTCAGCAGTCAGTACAAATTATGGTGGACAAGGGGGGCATCAAATGGCGGGATTAAAAATGTATTAAAAACACAGGAGTGCCTCCCATGTGTGACACATACAGCCCAGCACTGGGCCTATTATCTGTGACACAAGGAAGAGGGGGAAGGCTGCAGGGGGAGGAAAAGCAGAGGAAGGGGAGTAATTTGAAACAGGGAGAAAAGCTCCAATTTTGAATACATGAGAAAAGCAGCAGAACATACAGGAATCTGGTGTGAAAGAAATGATGGAAAAACGCTGTTGTGTTTTACAGAGGGAGACAGAAGAAACAGTGACAGACAAGAGATCGACCAGCAAAGAGGTAGATGAGAGAAAAGGGACAAGAGGAAAAGAGGGCAAAAAAGAGCATGATTAAAATCCATGCTTGTATGAGAAGACAAAAGGCCCCATGTGGAGCTACAACAGCACAGAGCCCAAGACACAACGTAATTCACCCACACACACACAAACGCTGAGCAGAAAGCATGAGAGTGATGTCTCTCTCTCTCCATATATATATATATATATATATATATATATTAGGGCTGGGCAACGTTAACGCGCTAACGTTGCGTTAATTATTGAGGTCATTATCGCCGACAATTTTGTTCCTCCCCTTAACGCTGCGTTTTTTTTTATGTTTTGGTTTTTTTTTTTAGCCTTTTATGACTGTTGCTCGTTGCCTTTTATTTTGAAAGCGTCAGTCGGGGGCGAGCTTACGCTGCTGCTTCCTGCTGATAGCTGAGTTCACACAGAAAACGACACGAGGATCGAGAAAAGTACAGGCTATGCAATGCACAACAAAACAAAATGCAGAAAGACGCCGGACTTTTGAATGGACATTTTCGGTACAAAGTTCTACAGGATCAGGCCCGGATCCAGACCGGTTTGGACCGATGCAGCTGCATCGGTCAAATTTTTTTTACGCATCATTCATCATCGGTAAAAAAAAAAAAATCTTGAATAATCTCGAATAGCCGAACATGTCCCAGCGGTGAACACAGCTTTTCGGTGGTTTTCATGTCAACCTATAGTCCGTAAATTATACGGATTTTTCCGAGTTTCAGAGTCATACGGACGTACAAATAAAGTCGGATATTCAGGGTTGGTCTGTAATAAACTATTTCTGCAGCGCGGCTCCACTTTGAAACCATGAAGCATTGAAGCAATACTTCGATCCAGTAGCTCGTTGGTTCTTTGATTCACTGCTCTTCAGAAACGGAAAGCCGCTTCTTAACCCCTCGCAAAGCCATTAAAATATCATCAGGCATTTTTGTGTGGATTAAAGTCACTAACTGGGACTCTTGTCTTGTTGCTGTCAAGAAACGAGAATCATCCTCCGTTCCGTTCACACAGCTCGAAACGCTGCGTGGCTGAGACAGTCCGGTAGGAATTAATAACTTCAAAATGAATCGCCGCTTTAAATAAAATGACACCTCTTTCCAAATGTAATACAGACAAGAAACTACAATCGACTAAAACGTTTTTTTTTCCTCCCAAAATGAAACGTGCTGTATTTTCTTTTCAAATTACATCCTGAAGTGAAGCACAGCAGCTGTAAGCTCAGCTCAGATATATGGAAACACATTCATGCCAAAATCGGAAAGGAAATGCTTTTGACAAAAACTACAGATTTTGTTTATTCCTATTTATGTCCAGAGATCAAGGATTCACCATGTAGAGTTCATTATGTACAAAGTTTAAGGATCCAGTGACCAAATTCATATTTTTTTACTTTAAGACTCAATAAAATGTTAAATTTCAATTCAATTTAATCGGCTTATAAAGTGCCAAATCACAACAAAATCTAAGTATAGTAAAACAAATACATCACAATTGTACACATATCAAATTGTGGTATGTGTACAATTGTGACGTATTTGTTTTAGTACATTTAGTCATGGACATGAATATTGTTATTTTGATATGAAACAGGATAACAAATGACCTGCCAGTGGTTTTATATTTGATTTCATTAGTGTGTTTCAGTTGAAATTTACATTTTCAAATTTATGCAGTATTCATTTACATTTTCAAAAAAAAAAAACTGTGTTTTTAAGCGGCTTTTGAATTCATTTTTGGGTTTCACATATACCATGCGATTAATCATGATTAATCACAGAAAGTCATTGAGTTAATGCGATTAAGATTTTTTATGTTTGCCCACCCCTAATATATATATATATATATATATATATATATATATATATATATATATATATATATACACGAGGTCTGTTAGAAAAGTATCCGACCTTTTTATTGTTTTCAAAAACCATATGGATTTGAATCACGTGTGATTGCATTGTGATTGCAAAAAAACACCTTCGTGTTGGAAGTCTCACAGGACATGTTGTGGCATGTCCAGCTGTTACACAATTTCTCGGATACTCACTCGACTG
This sequence comes from Thalassophryne amazonica, assembly GCF_902500255.1. Lineage (NCBI taxonomy): Eukaryota > Metazoa > Chordata > Actinopteri > Batrachoidiformes > Batrachoididae > Thalassophryne > Thalassophryne amazonica. The sequence continues at coordinate 74,896,697 of NC_047104.1, forward strand.
AAAAGCCATCGAAAGCAGTCTGAATCTTCCGAATGGTTTCCAACACGGAGGTGTTTTTTTTTGTTGTGCGCCATGAGCGGCTGCGTGCCGACGCGCAAAATCCTCCGCACGTCTTTCATTACAAAATCTCCTGTAACAGTGGAATGTGCCGCAAAAGTGCTATGTCCAGCTCTCTTGCCATTTCTGTGGTAGTCACACGATGTCCCGGATCAACACAGCGTTCAGTTTGGAAATGATCTGGTCTTTCCAGCCTGTCGATGGCCGCTCAGTGCGTCTTTCAAAAGGTTTTAACACAACTTAATCCGTGTGACGCCAACAGAATCTTCACCGAAAGCCATCTGAATCTTTCGAATGCTTTCCAACTGGCTGTCTCTAACAGTTTCTGAAAAAAATTTCATGGAGCAAAGCGGCAGTCGCTCTGCCATTTCCCTGACAATAAAAATCCGACGAGGGGGGTGGACCAGAGCTCACTCAAAGCCTGCCCACAGGTGAATGACGCAACCGACAGGCGTGAAAAAAATCACACATGCGCACGAAGGTTCAAGCTTGACTGATGCAATCACACATGATTCAAATCCATATAGTTTTTGAAAAAAATAAAAAGGTCCGTTACTTTTTGGACAGACCTCATATATACAGTGGGGAAAATAAGTATTTGACCCCCTGTCAGTTTTGCAGGTTTTCCCACCTACAAAGAATGGAGAGGTCTGTAGTTTCTATCGTAGGTACACTGCAACTGTGAGAGACAGAATCTAAAAAAAGCATCCAGAAAATCACATTGTATGATTTTTAAATAATTAATTTGCATTTTATTGTATAAAATAAGTGTATGACAACCCTAACAACCAGCAAGATTTCTGGCTCTCACAGACCTGTTAATTTTTCATTAAGAAGCCCTCTCTTTACCTGTATTAATTGCACCTGTTTGAACTTGTTACCTGTACAAAAGACACCTGTTCACAGACTCAATCAATCACACTTCAACCTGTCCACCATAGCCAAGACCAAAGAGCTGTCTAAGGACACCTGTTATGGTTCGGCGTGGATGAAGGATGAACCCAGAAGCAGGGAGCAGAAAAGGTACGTTAGAAAAGAGATTTATTTACAATGAGTTAAAATACTGAGGTTAATGAGTAAGTGTGCGACAATCTAGCCGCGTGGAGACCGGCCCGCTCAGTGGTGGAACCAGGGGAACCGCAGCCCAGATGTCTTCAGTTCAGGTAGAAGGGACCCGGAGCCAGGTGGCTGCCTGCAAGCTGTCGACTTGACTAGGGAGGAGAGACAGAGGAGTGAATGCTGAGCCGGTCACTTCCAGAAGTGATTCTCACAGTCAATCAGTGACAAACTATCACAGCTGGTCCAGGAGTGCAGTTGTTAGACAGAGTGATACAGTTCAGGTTCCTCAAGTTATGTTTTATCATAAAAGTTCACAGTTCAGTTTGAATCAGTGATAACTGATTGCAGCTGGTCCAAATAAGCAGACGGCCAGGAATCAGTTCAGTTGCTTCTTAGTGTTTGTTATCAGGAAAAGTTCACAGTTCAGTTTGTATGATATTCCAAGTAGAATGCAATGTGAAGCGGCTCATGTGAGCAGAGGTGAACAAACACTTAGCTGGTAGATACAGAGTGTTTGTGCTCCGCGCACAGGCTGCAGGTCAAGCTGGTCTCAGTGCGGCAGCAACGAGGACGAAGTCAGCTCTAGCTGAGACTCAGACAGGTGGTGTGTGGAAACACCCAAAAAGTCAGAAAAAAATTCTATTTCTGGAAAAAATAGAGAGGCCAAGCTTACCGTGGATGGTTAGCGGAGATTCTGGTGAAGATGGAATGAGGAGCCGGGGTTCTTATGCAGGTGCTGATTGGATGGAGATCAGGTGCTGATCAGCTTGCGTGCAACCTGTGCAGAGGGGGGAAAAGGAGCAGCAGCAGCAGGAACAGAGCAGGCAGCCCACAACAGTACCCCCCCCCCCAATGGGAGCCCCCAGGCGACCTACCAGGGCGCCCAGGTGATCGGGATGGTCCCAGTAGAAATCACGGATGAGGGAAGGGTCCAAGATGAGCCCCCGCCGGACCCAGGAGCATTCTTCAAGGCCATAGCCCTCCCAGTCCACCAGGTACTGGAAGCCCCACCCCCGACGGCGTACGTCCAAGATCTTCCGGACGGTCCATGCTGCATTACAAGTGGACAGCAGCCTGGTGCACAGCGCACAACTGCAGAACTGTGATGGAGTGTCTATTTTTGGACTGCGTTTAAATAAAAAAAAAAGAAGGGACATCTTTAAATGCTGCTGTGAATCTGTGAATTGAAAACACACACTTTAAAGGGACCAGGTGTGGGAGGGCTGGAGGTTTGGACCAAACTCATGCCTAAACGTGCGCCAACATGGCGTTGTCATGGTGCTATCATGGCACTACATGGGCTTAGTGTGGCTGATGCGAGCCATTCGAGGCTGTAATGACAGGTCGGTCGTGGCTCAGTCGAGGCTGCTACGCGGCACATGCTGGGTACAGAGAGGCACATAGTGGCACCTTCATAGTGGATACGTGATAGATCAAAACGTGGGTCATTCTTCAAATAATCACCCCACACCCATGCGTGGCTCCTTCTTCAGCCGTCATTATTCGGTGGGACCGAGGCTTGAGAAAGCTCAGAACTACACAGGAGGACCTGGTCAATGACCTGAAGAGAGCTGGGACCACAGTCACAAAGATTACATTAGTAACACATGATGCTGTCATGGTTTAAAATCCTGCAGGGCAGCAAGGTCCCCCTGCTCAAGCCAGCACATGTCTAGGCCCGTTTGAAGTTCAGCAGTGACCATCTGGATGATCCAGAGGAGGCATGGGAGAAGGTCATGTGGTCAGATGAGACCAGAATAGAGCTTTTTGGAATCAATTCCACTTACCATGTTTAGAGGAAAGAGAACAACCCCAAGAAAACCATCCCAACTGTGAAGCATGGGGGTGGAAACATCATACTCTGGGGGTGCTCTTCTGCAAAGGGGACAGGACGACTGCACCATATTGAAGGGAGGATGGATGGGGTCATGCATTGCGAGATTTTGGCAAACAACCTCCTTCCCTCAGTAACAGCACTGAAGATGGGTCATGGCTGGGTCTTCCTGCATGACAATGACCCCAAACACACAGCCAGGGCAACTGAGGAGGGGCTCCGTAAGAAGCATTTCAAGGTCCTGGAGTGGCCTGGCCAGTCTCCAGACCTGAACTCAATAGAAAATCTTTGGGGGGAGCTGAAGCTCCAAACCTGAAAGATCTGGAGAAGATCTGTATGAAGGAGTGGACCAAAATCACTGTTGCAGTGTGTGAAAACTTGGTCAAGAACTACAGGAAACGTCTGACCTCTGTAACAGCAGACAAATGTTTCTATACGAGTTGTTAAGCTCTGTTTTTCTAGGGGGTCAAATACTTATTTTATGCAATGCAATTAATTATTTAAAAATCATACAATGTGATTTACTGTTTTTTTTTTTTTTAGATTCTGTCTCTCACAGTTGAAGTGTACCTATGATAAACATTACAGACCTCTCCATTCTTTATAGGTGGGAAAACCTGCAAAACTGACAGGGGGTCAAATACTTATTTTCCCCACTGTAATATATGCACACACACATAGTGCATCCAGAAAGTATTCACTAGACAGTAACCCATAATGACAATGTGAAAAAAGCTCTGAAGAGATTTTTGTTAATCTATCTATCTATCTATCTATCTATAGATAGACAGATAGATAGATAGATAGATACTCCCATGACCAGTATGAAATCAGGGACCGAGACGTCGCCCGGTACGGCAGAGCCGTGGGCCCCACCCTGGAGCCAGGCATGGGATGGGGCTCGCGTGCGAGCACCTGGTGGTCGGGCCTATGGGGCCCGGCAGGGCTCAGCCCGAAAGAGCGACGTGGGCCCGCCCTCCTGTGGGTTCACGACCTGCAGAGGGGGCCATGGGGGTCGGGTGCAGATAGGACTGAGTGGCGGTCGAGGGCGGGTGGCCCAGTGGCCCAGTCCACGTTCACAGCCTCTGGCTGTCGGGACGTGGAATGTCACCTCACTGGGGGGGAAGGAGCCTGAACTTGTGAGGGAGGTTGAGAGGTACTGACTAGAGATAGTCCGGCTCACCTCCACGCACAGCATGGGCTCTGGTGTCCAACTCCTGGAGGGGGGCCGGGCGCTCCACTTTTCTGGCGTTGCCCACTGGGAGAGGCAGCGGGTAGCATTACTTATTGCTTCCCAGCTCAGTCGCCATGTGTTGGACATTCACCCCCGGTGAATAAAAGGGTCACGTCCCTACGCCTTCGGGTCGGGACAGGTCTCTCACCTATGGGCCGAGCGGCAGTGCCAGAATACCCGAACTTCTTGGAGTCCGTGGGAGGAGTACTAGATACTGCTCCGACTGGGGACTCCATTGTTCTCCTGGGGGACTTCAATGCCCACGTGGGTGGCAACAGTGAGACCTGGAGGGGGGTGATCGGGAATCACGCCCTCCCCGATCTGCACCCGAGTGGTGTTCAGTTGTTGGACTTCTGTGCTAGCCACAGTTTGTCCATCACGAACACCATGTTCAAGCACACAAGGGTGTCCATAAGTGCACATGGCACCAGGACACGCTGAGCCGGAGGTCAATGATCGACTTTGTAGTCGTATCATCTGACTTTCAGCCACGTGTCTCGGACCCCCGGGTGAAGAGAGGGGCTGAGCTGTTGACCGATCACCACCTGGTGGTGAGTTGGATCTGCTGGGAGGGGAGGAAGCTGGTCAGACCTGGCAGGCCCAAACGTATCATGAGGGTCTGCTGGGAATGACTGGCGGAACCCTCTGTCAGCGAGGTCTTCAACTCCCACCTCCGGGAGAGCTTCTCCCAGATCCCGGGGGAGGTTGGAGATATGGAGTCCGAGTGGACCATGTTCTCCACCTTCATTATTGATGCGGCCGCTTCTAGCTGTGGTCGCAGGGTCTCTGGTGCCTGTCGCGGCAGCAATCCCCGAACCCGGTGGTGGACGCCGGAAGTAAGGGATGCCATCAAGTTGAAGGAGTCCTACTTGTCTTTGTTGGCAGGTGGGACTCCGGAGACAGCTGACAGTTACCGGCAGTCCATTGTGCTGCAGCCTGTGCGGTCACAGAAGCAAAACACGGGTCTGGGAGGAGTTCAGGGAGGAAATGGAGGACTATTGATCGGCCTCGAAGAAATTCTGCCAAACCGTCCGACGCCTCCGGAGGCAGAAGCAGCTCCCCACCAACACTGTCTGCGGTGTGGGTGGGGAGCTATTGACCCTGACTGGGGATCTTGTCAGGTGGTGGAAGGAATACTTTGAGCAACTCCTCAATCCCATCATCACGTCTTCTGAAGAGGAAGCAGAGATGGGGGACTCAGAGGTGGACTCATCCATTACCCAGGCTGAAGTCACCGAGGTGGTCAGAAAGCTCCTATAGGCAGGGCTATAGGCAGGGCTCCTGGGGTGGATGAAATCCGTCCAGAGTACCTTAAGTCTCTGAATGATGTGGGACTGTCTTGGTTGACACATCTCTGCAACATCTCCTGGCGGTCGGAGACAGTGCCTCTGGATTGGCAGGCCAAGGTGGTGGTCCCTCTGTTTAAGAAGGGGGGCCAGAGGGTGTGTTCCAACTACAGGGGATCACACTCCTCAGTATAACCGGTGAGGTCTATTCCAGAGTACTGGAGAGGAGAATTTAACCGATAGTCGAACCTCAGATTCAGGAGGAGCAGTGTGGTTTTCGTCCTGGTCGCGGCACACTGGACCAGCTCTACACCCTCCATCGGGTGCTCGAGGATTCATGGGAGTTTGCCCAACCAGTCCACATGTGTTTTGTGGATCTGTAGAAGGCATTCGACCTATGGGGTCTGAGGTCCTTTGATCAGGGCTATCCGGTCCCTGTACGACCGCAGCAGGAGCTTGGTCCGCATTGCCGGTAGTAAGTCAAACCTGTTTCCAGTGCACGTTGGCCTCCGCCAGGGCTGCGCTTTGTCACCAGTTCTGTTCATTACCTTTATGGACAGAATTTCTAGGCACAGTTAGGGTGTAGAGGGGGTCCGGTTAGGGAACCACAGAATCTCGTCTCTGCTGTTTGCGGACGATGTGGTTCTGTTGGCTTCATCAAATCAGGACCTTCAGCGTGCACTGGAGCAGTTTTGCAGCTGAGTGTGAAGCGTCCAGGATGAAAAAACAGCACCTCCAAATCCGAGGCCATGGTTCTTGACCGGAAAAAGGCGCTTTGCCCTCTTCAGGTCAGTGGAGTGTCCTTGCCTCAAGTGGAGGAGTTTAAGTATCTCGGGGTCTTTGTTCACAAGAGAGGGACGGATGGAGCGTGAGATCGACAGACGGATCGGTTGCAAGGCGGTGAGTTTCCTCTGCAGGGTGCTGGGTGCTCCTTAGAGATAGGGTGAGGAGCTCGGTCACTCGGGAGGAGCTCGGAGTCGAGCCGCTGCTCCTCCACGTCGAAAGGAGCCAGCTGAGGTGGCTCGGGCATCTTTTTCAGATTCCTCCTGGACGCCTCGCTGGAGAGGTGTTCCGAGGACGTCCCATCGGGAGGAAGCCCCAGGGCAAGACTCAGGGCACGCTGGAGGGACTATGTCTCGCAGCTGGCTTGGGAACGCCTCGGGGTTCCCCGGAGGACGTTGGGGGAGGTGTGTGTGGATGGGAGGTCTGGGCGGCTTTGCTCGAGCTGCTGCCCCCGCGACCCGACCTCGGATGAAGCGGAAGAGAATATTGTATATATATATATATATATATATATATATATATATATTATCATATACACGAGGTCTGTGAGAAAACAATATGACCTTTTTATTTTATGCAAAAAATATATGGATTTGATTCATATGTTTTCGTCAGCCAAGCTTGAACCTTCGTGCACAGTGTGTGAGTTTTTCCACGCCTGTCGGTTGCCTCATCACCTGTGGGCAGGCTTTGAGTGAGCACTGGTCCACCCTCTCGTCGTTGTTTCATTGCGAGGAAATGGCGGAATGATTTGGGCTTTTTTTTCCATCAGAATTTTTTCAGAAACTGTTAGAGACAGACAGCTGGAAACCATTCGAAAAATTTATCTGGCTTACGGTGAAAATTTTACGGGCTTCACAGAGAATAAGGAGTGTTACTAGAGCTTTAAGGACTGCCCACATGGCGCACGGTGTGCCGCGCTCCGAGCCGCCATCGAGAGGCAGAAACCACCACATCATTTCTAAACGGATCACTGTGTGGAGCCGGGGACCGTCGTGTGCAATTTCTCTGGTTATCACAAGAGCTGGACATCAGCCATGTTCCATCAGATTTCACTTTAATAAGAGATTTTGTCATGGAAAGCCGCGCGGAGGCTTCGCGCGTCACGACCCGATTCGCTGATGGAGCGAGACAAAGGAACACCTCCATTTCGGAGTGTTAAAGGACAAGTTGGGACAAGCTTTCAGTGCTTACCAGTCGAGTGAGTATAAGAGAAAGTGTGGAGAGCTGGGCATGTCCCAACTTAAAAATGCAAATTAATTATTTAAAAATCATACAATGTGATTTCTGGATGCTTTTCTTCCGCCGCTGTGGGCCGTTTTTAATACGGTTGTAATGGTCCTTAATCTGTGTTATGCTAATAGAATCTTTCACCGAAAGCCATCTGAATTTTCCAAATGGTTTCCACCTGGCTGTCTGACACCATTTCTGAAAAAAATTTCATGAAGCAAAGCGGCAGTTGCTCAGCTGTTTGCTGAGAATGAAAATCCGCCGAGGGGGCTGGACCACTCCTCCCACAAAGCCTGCCCACAGGCGAATGACGCAACCGACAGGCGTGAAAAAACTCACGCATGTGCACGAAGGTTCAAATGTTCTCCACTCAGATTGCAATAGCCAATCACAGATTAGCCTTTCTGTCCATCATTTACCTGTATTTTGGCATGCTTGGCGCCAGAAAGTTATGTTGGATCCAAAAGGATCCAAAAAGGCTAGGACCAAAAGTTATATTGGATCAGTTCCCACTGACCAATAGTGTTAGAGCTTACTGCAACAGCTTGCCAATCAGATCGCGGCATACAAAGGTCAGGACTAGCTGACAGGACGCGGTTGAAAAAATGGCAACAAACATGGCAACAACAGCAGAAAATCATCTGCCAGTGAGGTTTGCTTAGTTTCACAGAGGAGGAACTGGTGGAAATATTGAACTCCAAGGATGCCAAAAAACACTAAGAAGGTAGACAAGCACGCTACTGACGTTTTAGAAACATTCATTGCATCAAAATCGTCGATCACAGCAATTGGAGCTGAATCAACAAACTGTCACTGGACAGAACTTGACAGGCAAGGGCTGCAAAGTTGTTACAAAAATTTACGCTGCCGGTGCGGCTTAATTTGGGAGGGGGGGTGGAGAACATAACAATTGATGGATGGCAAGTCGTCCAACATAGAGAAATATTGGATTCAGAAAAGTTATACTGGACTCGGCTAAAACAGAGTCCGGTCACACTTAAAACGTTATTTTAAAAAGCGATCATGATGGCACTACTATTTTGAGCTTTTCCTCATGTCAGATGCAGACATGAACAGACTTATCACATATCCTTTTTTGCCTTCTGGCAGGTAATAGAGTTCTTCAATGTAAGTTCAACCATTTAAAAATTCATTTGTGCCTACATCTATCAAACTTCTAAATGAGATTGCGTAAGGCAGCAGGAACTGTGTGATGGCTCCATGGTACTCATGGTTAATATATCGTATCATATAATCATGTCTGTGTGTGTGTGTGGTGCTGTTACAGTGCACACAAATAGATGTTCATGTCCACAGCAGAGTAACAACAGAACAGGAAACAGATAAATGCTGTTGTGAGCTGATTTAAACTGAACTTACCCTGAGTTTATGTTGGACAGCTCTGTTACTTGGGAAATGTTCCACATAGAATCCAACAGAGATAGCACTCAAAAAGTCTGTAAAAAGTCTATGTAATAATCCACGGTTGATTATTAGATGAGGAAAAAGAAAAGTGTAAACACCTGACTGCAGAGACTCAAATAAAGCAGCCTGTCCCCTGGACAGGCACAGGGCGTTTTCATGGATCTTCTCAGCTACTGGACCAATTTTGTGATCAGAGGGAGAAACCATCTGCAAAGCAGCCCGCTGGCCCGTGACCATGCTCAGTCCCGCTTTCTCACTCAAAATTTTTTTCTCTTCTCTTCACCCAAAGTCGCGGTGTGTCAACAAATCTGTCCAAGATGCCCTCCTTCAGGACCCATTGGAACCACCAGAAAACGATAAGAAAAAAAACTCCTCTTTGTTCTGAAGAAATACTGTAACATGTTTTTTAAGATGGAATTTTTTCATTTCTGTTTAGAAGAAACCTAATTTGGACTATTTGTAAGAACAAGGACAGCTTTTTGAACAAGAAGATAATGGTGAGTCTATTTTCTAAATGTACTAAAGGAGTTTAAATTACTTTTAAATTATGCTGTACATTCACCTCACATTCTGATCAGCTGTTCAGTGGCTGAAAGCAGCAGTTTGCGCTTGTGATAAAACAAATGGCTCTTAGCTTCTGATGGCTAAAAAACTGTATGTGTTTAATATCTATAAATGATACACTGAGTTTCAAACGTTTCATCACGTGGTTACACATGTCAAGGGCCCGAGCACATTTATGGTATCACAATGCCACTTTCGCTCTCCACACCTATAATTATGGAGTACGTCACTGAGTTGTTTTGGAGTCTTGATGGCCTGTTGGAGGCTTAGCATAATAAACTTATGCAATATGGAATTCATCATTTAATCATGATTTTTTCATGGCAATGATAAGGAATAATGTGCAGCTTTGCTCAGTGACAATGATTTATGTTTATCAGTCATAAGGAAATCAATTTGTGTTCTTGAATGAAGACTAATACTAATACTGTATTACTAATACTAATACCATGAATAATACTGGACCAAAATCTTCACATTTAATTTTTATGTTTGTAAACTGTGACAACACAAAGCCACATACTTCTAACCTGAGCTTATCTTTGGCCTGCATTGCCTTACTTCACACAATTAAATTAACAGAGGAAAATGTGCAAACACTCAGTGCAGTGGGCTTCCTTCTCTTTTAGACAGGACAGCCCAAGTAAGATGCATGTGTCATTGTGTGAATGCAGGACTATTCCCTGTTGGATTATTATCAACAGGATCCGATGAAGCTGCAGGAGATTCTCTGGAGACATCAAATATACATGCATATTACAAACACACACACAGTGTGCACTGGGACATGTGATTCCACAGGCGTGTCGGGAAGCTGACATGTTCCCGTTTGTTCTGTTGTGCTGTACAACCTGATGTCCATCTGTCATCTCACCTGCAGGTAATTGAGTTTTTTTTTTACCCCTCTCAATTTTTATTTGCATGGCTGATTGCAAGTCTGTCCTCAAACATTTCCCATATCCAAAGCTACTTTTTCTTTCTGCACTTCGAAAAGAAAGCTCTAACTTCATCTCACTCTTCACGTCATCCACTGGGATGAGTTCAATATACAAGTCTCACTGCTTTCTTCTCGTTACTACCTCAGTGCCTCCTGCATCTTCCACCCTTCCTCTTCCATTCCATGTTTCTTTAACGGGAATACTCTCTACATCTCGCACTCGGACCTTTTGTCTGACTTAGGCTTAGCTCAGATACAGATAATTACAGTGGGCGATTTTAACATCCACACAGATGCTGAGAAGGACAAGCCTCAACACTGCCTTTAATCTACTGTTAGACCCAGCACCCATCTCTGCTGTCTCCAACTGCTTGTTCTCATAGCCGCAATGAGTATGTGAGCAGGAAACATACCATGCCAAATGAAAGACACAGAATTTTTTTTTTCCTTTCCACATCTTTTCATCAGCATTGCGTTACCTTCCCTCTCTCCAGCCTGCTAATTATTGAGGGACTGTGTTTGGGAGTTAAATGAACAGTGCAAACTTTCATTCTTTTCTTCATACAAAAGGTTTGATGGCCTCCATCATCTGCATACAGCGCCAGGAGCAAAAAAGAACAGCACATACAAAGACCGAGTTGACACTGCTGTTAATTCAACACACTGTGTGCACAAAATCAATGTTATGTCCCAATCTTAGTGTCCAACTGACAATTATTTTTAATGTGCAAAAAATGTTTATAGGCAAATGTTTCTGATCTTCCTCCTTTTTCTGTACACAATGGTCAGTCTGTAACATGACATTTAGCAACTTGGGAATCAGGACATAAAAATGAATAAGGTACTCCACTGGTGCAGGAAATGAGTTTGTCATCTCTATTTTGTTAATATAACCTGAACAGAACATACTCATGAAAAACTCAGATGCCACATGTTGAAATGCAAAACTATGGTGTGACGAAGCTTCTGAAATTTTCACACTACAAAAACTGAAATTTCAGTAACAGCTTTTATAAAGATATTTGTTCGTACTCATGTTAAAGTTTGTCACTTATTTCAAGAAATTGTACTGAGCCAAATATGCTAATTCTGTCAGTAAATATTTTCATTAAAGATTTAGTTGTGTTTTATGAGCAGAAATGGAATTTATCATTCATAACCACTCTACTAAACTCACTTACTCAACTAAGGCTCGTCACCCAACATTAGCTGTCTAATCTCCATTTCACATCGACGGCTAAACTTGTACATTAGCTGTCTAATGATAGTCGACAATTTTCACGGGCATAAGCAGCCTCGCCAGTGTCGTTGCAAAGAAACACCTGCCATACGCGAGAGTTTTGTTTACTTCCGGGCTGATCGTCTGCTACAAATATGGCAGAGTCCGCCGCACCAAAGGAGAAGCGCTCCCGGCCACCGTGGAAGTAAACATATCCAATGGATATTCTGGTCTGGAACAACCCCTCCCGCCGCAAGTCTCTCCTTCTTCCTGCTCCATCAAGTGGTGGTACATGATAGCCGCAGTTTTGACGGGTAAGACACTGAAGTTGTGTAGACTAAAAGAAGATTAGCCTCCTCTGTACCAGGCTACAAAACTTTAGTCAGCTAACATGAAAAGTTAGCCAACTAAACAGCTTTGTGCAATGACTAATGTCAAAGATTACGTTGCCTGAGTTTAGTCGACTAAACAAGATTAGACCAGTTATGAAACAGGGCCCAGTGTTCATTAATGTACAATTGAACAATGAAATGATGTGTATCATGAGCGTAGAAGGAGCTGTTACTGTCTACATATGAGTAGGCCACCAGGTTGCACCACCATGTTTATACAGTAGACCAAAAAGGACATATTTCATCTCTTTTTCTGTCCTTTTGCATTTTGCAGTATGCGGCAGTCGGCTCCCAAGCAGTCAAAATCTGCACATTGACGTTGTGTCCTTGCACAAGACACTTAATCCACCTTGCCTGTGTATGAATGGGTGGTGGTCAGAGGGGCCATAGGCGCAGAATGGCAGACACGCTTCCATCAGTTTGCCTCAGAGCAGCTGTGGCCACACTAGTAGTTACCACCACTAATGTGTGAATGTGCGAGTGAATGAATAATGGAACTTGGTAAAGCACTTTGGGTGTTTGAAAAGCACTCTATAATTCCAAGTCATCATATTATTATTATATACTATATACTGGTTGCCAGTGTTGTATAGTAACGAAGTAAAATACTTCACTACTGTACTTAAGTACGTTTGGGAGACTTGTACTTTACTGAGTTTTTTTTTAATTCAGCTACTTTTCACTTTTCCTTCACTACATTTCGACCTAATTGCATACTTCTACTCCGATACATTTTCTATGCGTCATGCCGTTACTCCTTACAAAACAACACACACACACACACACACACGAAAAAAGGTCAGTTTTCACCTAGGAGACACCACTGATTACTAGTGACTGCAACAAATCAGGGTGCTTTGTCATGAGGCATGTCTGGTAGGCTTTTTTTGCAGTTGCGCACTTGGGGGGTGTTTGTAAGGAAATGATAATTTCTCTACATTGATTACAGACCTGCAGTGGTCTGTACTCAACTTTTCTGCAGCGCGGCTTTGCTTTGAACCTTTGAACCAATGGAAGCAGTGCTCTCGATCCTACGATATGTTGTTCTTTTATCTATTTATCCTAATTTTTCCCCGCTTAAACCCTGAAGAGCATATTGTCTGTGAGTACTATTTAATATTTTTATGTTAACCGACCTGTTATGGTCTTCTGAAACAGTGATAGGTGTATTTTTTTAGAACTTAAAACGGGACCGATGCTCACGCGTTAGCATGTCTATGGCAATTTTCATGTTAGTTAGCATTAAGCTGTTGCGCATCAGCACGTTTTGTTTGATTGTTTTCTGTATAATTAATGGCTCAGCGTTCGTTGTCATAAAAGAGGTCAACTTGTAATTTTTTTTAATATTTTATTATCATTTCATAATTAATAGCAAAAACAATAATAGACTACATAATAGACAATAATAGTCAATAATAACAATAAGAACAGACTAAAATTTACAATACATTTTAGGAAAGAGACAAAATGAACCTAATGAAACAAAACAACAGAAAAGATAAAACCATGTACAATGAAAATAAATAAATAAATATAGAAATAAATAACTGTTTCCTGTGAACAACCTAGTGAGTAGCCTACTCTCGTTGAGGTTTTGAAACCTTGTTTCTGAAGTGTTTTGTGTGATGTCTTACACACCTCTCTGCAGCTTCTCTCCCCCTGCCATCGCCCCAATACCCCATCCCCGTAGAGATGGTGCCTGCTCCCAGACCACCAATAACCAGCAAAAATCTATTTAAGCATAAAAATTCAAAAGAAAAAAATAATATAGCACCTTCACTGCACCACAGACTAAAACAGTTAAATGTGGTCTATTAAACATTAGATCTCTCTCTCTAAGTCCCTCTTAGTAAATGATATAATAATTGATCAACATATTTATTTATTCTGCCTTACAGAAACCTGGTTACAGCAGGATGAATATGTTAGTTTAAATGAGTCAACACCCCTGAGTCACACTAACTGCCAGAACGCTCATAGCACGGGCCGAGGCGGAGGATTAGCAGCAATCTTCCACTCCAGCTTATTAATTAATCAAAAACCCAGACAGAGCTTTAATTCATTTGAAAGTTTAACTCTTAGTCTTGTCCATCCAAATTGGAAGTCCTAAAAAACAGTTTTATTGTTGTGTATCTATCGTTCACCTGGTCGTTACTGTGAGTTTCTCTGTGAATTTTCGGACCTTTTGTCTGACTTAGTGCTTAGCTCAGATAAGATAATTACAGTGGGCGATTTTAACATCCACACAGATGCTGAGAATGACAGCCTCAACACTGCATTTAATCTACTGTTAGACTCGATTGGCTTTGCTCAAAATGTAAATGAGTCCACCCACCACTTTAATCATACCTTAGATCTTATTCTGACTTATGGTATGGAAATTGAAGACTTAACAGTATTCCCTGAAAACCCCCTTCTGTCTGATCATTTCTTAAGAATATTTACATTACTCTGATGGACTACCCAGCAGTGGGGAATAAGCTGCATACAGTAGAAGTCTTTCAGAAAGCGCTGTAACTAGGTTTAAGGATATGAGTAGCTACCTAAACTCTGTGAGTGAGATAGATTATCTCGTCAATAGTTTTATATCCTCATTGAGGACAACTTTGGATGCTGTAGCTCTCTGAAAAAGAGAGCCTTAAATCAGAAGTGCCTGACTCCATGGTATAACTCACAAACTCGCAGCTTAAAGCAGATAACCCGTAAGTTGGAGAGGAAATGGCGTCTCACTAATTTAGAAGATCTTCACTTAGCCTGGAAAAAGAGTCTGTTGCTCTATAAAAAAGCCCTCCGTAAAGCTAGGACATCTTACTACTCATCACTAATTGAAGAAAAATAAGAACAACCCCAGGTTTCTTTTCAGCACTGTAGCCAGGCTGACAAAGAGTCAGAGCTCTATTGAGCCGAGTATTCCTTTAACTTTAACTAGTAATGACTTCATGACTTTCTTTGCTAATAAAATTTTAACTATTAGAGAAAAAATTACTCATAACCATCCCAAAGACGTATCGTTATCTTTGGCTGCTTTCAGTGATGCCGGTATTTGGTTAGACTCTTTCTCTCCGATTGTTCTGTCTGAGTTATTTTCATTAGTTACTTCCTCCAAACCATCAACATGTCTATTAGACCCCATTCCTACCAGGCTGCTCAAGGAAGCCCTACCATTAATTAATGCTTCGATCTTAAATATGATCAATCTATCTTTATTAGTTGGCTATGTACCACAGGCTTTTAAGGTGGCAGTAATTAAACCATTACTTAAAAAGCCATCACTTGACCCAGCTATCTTAGCTAATTATAGGCCAATCTCCAACCTTCCTTTTCTCTCAAAAATTCTTGAATTGTTGTAAAACAGCTAACTGATCATCTGCAGAGGAATGGTCTATTTGAAGAGTTTCAGTCAGGTTTTAGAATTCATCATAGTACAGAAAACAGCATTAGTGAAGGTTACAAATGATCTTCTTATGGCCTCAGACAGTGGACTCATCTCTGTGCTTGTTCTGTTAGACCTCAGTGCTGCTTTTGATACTGTTGACCATAAAATTTTATTACAGAGATTAGAGCATGCCATAGGTATTAAAGGCACTGCGCTGCGGTGGTTTGAATCATATTTATCTAATAGATTACAATTTGTTCATGTAAATGGGGAATCTTCTTCACAGACTAAGGCTAATTATGGAGTTCCACAAGGTTTCGTGCTAGGACCAATTTTATTCACTTTATACATGCTTCCCTTAGGCAGTATTATTAGATAGCATTGCTTAAATTTTCATTGTTACGCAGATGATACCCAGCTTTATCTATCCATGAAGCCAGAGGACACACACCAATTAGCTAAACTGCAGGATTGTCTTACAGACATAAAGACATGGATGACCTCTAATTTCCTGCTTTTAAACTCAGATAAAACTGAAGTTATTGTACTTGGCCCCACAAATCTTAGAAACATGGTGTCTAACCAGATCCTTACTCTGGATGGCATTACCCTGACCTTTAGTAATACTGTGAGAAATCTTGGAATCATTTTTGATCAGGAAATGTCATTCAATGTGCATATTAAACATAATATGTAGGACTTTTGCATTTGTGCAATATATCTAAAATTAGAAAGGTCTTGTCTCAGAGTGATGCTGAAAAACTAATTCATGCATTTATTTCCTCTAGGCTGGACTACTGTAATTCATTATTATCAGGTTGTCCTAAAAGTTCCCTGAAAAGCCTTCAGTTAATTCAAAATGCTGCAGCTAAAGTACTGACAGGGACTAGAAGGAGAGAGCATATCTCACCCATATTGGCCTCTCTTCATTGGCTTCCTGTTAATTCTAGAATAGAATTTCAAATTCTTCTTCTTACTTATAAGGTTTTGAATAATCAGGTCCCATCTTATCTTAGGGACCTCATAGTACCATATTACCCCAATAGAGCGCTTCGCTCTCAGACTGCAGGCTTACTTGTAGTTCCTAGGGTTTGTAAGAGCAGAATGGGAGGCAGAGCCTTCAGCTTTCAGGCTCCTCTCCTCTGGAACCAGCTCCCAATTCAGATCAGGGAGACAGACACCCTCTCTACTGAACCATCCCTTAGTTATGCTGCTGTAGACTTAGACTGCTGGGGGGTTCCCATGATGCACTGAGTGTTTCTTTCTCTTTTTGCTCTGTATGCACCACTCTGCATTTAATCATTAGTGATTGATCTCTGCTCTCTTCCACAGCATGTCTTTTTCCTGGTTCTCTCCCTCAGCCCCAGGGGGTCGTTTTGACCGCTGGGGTTTTTCTGTAATTATTGTATGGCTTTGCCTTACAATATAAAGCGCCTTGGGGCAACTGTTTGTTGTGATTTGGCGCTATATAAATAAAATTGATCTGATTTGATTTGATTTGATGTGCACAATTTTCAGTATTTTGACTAATACCACCAGTCATTTACAAGCCTAGATAAACTTTTTAATATAAAAAAAATCAGTCAGTTTTTGATTATTAACATTTATTTGTACTTTTACTTTCAATACTTGAGTACATTTAGTTGTACATTACTTGTCATACTTAAGTACAATAAATACTAGATACTTTAAAACTTTTACATGAGTAGCATTTCATTCGGTGACTTGAACTTCTACCAAAGTCATTTTTTTAATGGGTATCTGTACTTTTAATTAAGTGTGATTTTCTGGTACTTTATACAACACTGCTGGTTGCTAATGCAGGCTAACAGGTATAAGAATCTTCTTTTCTGTACAATAAATGATCATACATGTTGCTTATCACAAGAGAAGGCAAGAGAGCATAAAAATTGTGCCCAATAACCACATAATGCAATCTGCAATCTCACCACTAGATGACACTAAATCTTAAACAATGTAGCTTTAAGCGATATTTTCCCCATTTTTGTCTTGTTCCAAGTACTGACATTTTGTACTATTTTACATATATTTATATCTATATATAGATATATACACTGAACAAAAGTATAAACACAACACTTTTGTTTTTGCTCCCATTTTTCATGAGCATATCAAGATGCTGATTAGACAGCATGACTCTTGCACAAGTGTACCTTAGGCTGGCCACAATAAAAGGCCACTCTGCACAATGCTGCAGATGTCGCACGTTTTGAGGGAGCATGCAATTGGCATTCTCACTGCAGGAATGTCCACCAGAGCTGTTCCCCTTGAACTGAATGTTCATTTCTCTACCAAGTCCCCTCCAAAGGTGTTTCAGAGAATTTGGCAGTACATCCAGACCATGTGTAACCACACCAGCCCAGGACCTCCAGATCCAGGAGGATCACCTCCAAGATCGTCTGAGACCAGCCACCCGGACAGCTGCTGCAACAATCGGTTTGCAGAACCAAAGAATTCCTGCAAAAACTGTCAGAAACATCCAAGGGAAGCTCATCTGCATGCTTGTCATCCTTACTGAGGTCTCAACCTGACTGCCCTTCACCATCGTAACCAGCTTGAATGGGCAATTGCTCACATTTAATGGAGTCTGGCTGTTGATCAACTCCATGCAAAGGAGATGTATTGCGTTGCGTGAGGCAAATGGTGGTCACACCAGAGCCCCCCAATAAAGCAAAACTGCACATTTCAGAGTGGCCTTTTATTGTGGCCAGCCTAAGGCACACACGTACAATAATCATGCTGTCTAATCAGCATCTTGACATGCAACACCTGTGAGGTGGGATGGATTATCTCAGCAAAGGAGAAATAAATGCTCACTAACACAGATTTAAACAGATTTGTGAACAATATTTGGGAGAAATAGGTCGTTAGTGTATATAGAAAATGTTTTAGATCTTTGAGTTCAGCTCATGAAAAAGAGGATCAAAAACAAAAGTGTTGTGTTTATATTTTTCTTCAGTGTAGATATATACGAGGGCTGTCAACAAAGTAACGGTCCTTTTTATTTTTTTCAAAAACTATATGGATTTCATTCATATGTTTTTACGTCAGACATGCTTGAACCCTCGTGCGCATGCGTGAGTTTTTTCACGCCTGTCGGTGACGTCATTCGCCTGTGAGCACTCCTTGTGGGAGGAGTCGTCCAGCCCCTCGTCGGAATTCCTTTGTCTGAGAAGTTGCTGAGAGACTGGCGCGTTGTTTGATCAAAATTTTTTCTAAACCTGTGAGACACATCGAAGTGGACACAGTTCGAAAAATTAAGCTGGTTGTCAGTGAAAATTGTAACGGCTGATGAGAGATTTTGAGGTGATTCTGTCGCTTTAAGGACTTCCCACGGTGCGAGACGTCGCTCAGCGCTCTCAGCCGCCGTCGTCAGCCTGTTCAAGCTGAAAACCTCCACATTTCAGGCTCTATTGATCCAGGACGTCGTGAGAGAACAGAGAAGTTTCAGAAGAAGTCGGTTTCAGCATTTTATCCGGATATTCCACTGTTGAAGGAGATTTTTTTAATGAAAGACGTGCAGACGGATCCGTGCGTCGGGACGCAGCCGACGCGGTGCGGCGGCACAGGAAAAACACCTCCGTGTTGATAACCATTTGTAAAATCCAGGCGGCTTTTGATGGCTTTCAGTGGAGTGAGTATATGAGAAATTGTTTAACAGGCAGGACATGTTCCAACTTGTCCTTAAGGCTTTCAACAGAGGTGTTTTTCCTGTGGCGGAGCGTCGCGGCGGCTGCGGCTGGCTAATCACAATATATTATTTCAAAAGTTGGAACTGTATGGGATCAGAGGGGTTGCTCTGAGTTGCATTAAAAGGTAAATACAAAACCGGAAGCAGTTTGTTAAACTCGGGGAATACCGTTCTTCATGTCTGGACATCATTTGTTGGCTTCCACAGGGTTCTGTGTTGGGCCCAAAACTATTTATTTTATACATTAATGATTTATGTAAAGTTTCAGATGTGGTTAAAGCAGTTCTCTTTGCAGATGACACAAACCTGTTTTGCTCAGGGGAAAATCTGCAACAATTATTATCTGATTTAGAAACTGAAATGATAAAGTTAAAGAGATGTTTTGATATTAACAAATTATCATTAAATTTGTCTAAAACTACATTAATGTTATTTGGAAATTTTAAAAAAGACATACAAATTCATTTAAATATACATGGGGTAAACAGAGCATGTCAAAGAGAATAAGTTTTTAGGTGCCATTACTGATGAAAAAATTAATTGGAAAGCTCATATTCAGCATATTCAAAGAAAGGTATCAAAGAGTATTGCAGTATTACATAAAGCAAAGCATGTTCTTGACTGCAGAGCACTTCATACTTTGTACTGTTCATTGGTTGCACCCTACCAGAATTACTGTGCCGAAGTTTGGGGCAATCATTACAAAACTACATTGCAACCATTATTCATTCTTCAAAAAAAGAGCATTAAGGACAATTCATAATGCAGGTTATCAAGACCACACCAACCCACTGTTCATTAAATCTCAAATATTAAAACTTAACGATATGATCTTGTTCAAGACTGTTCAATTAATGTACAAAGTGAAAAATAAACAAGTGCCATTTAGAATTCAAGAATATTTTACTGAGAGAGAGGGAAAATATAATTTACGGGGCTTGTATCATTTTATAATTGCTGGCGCTCGGACGACCAGGAAAAGTATCTGTGTCTCCATGTTTGGCCCTAGACTATGGAATAACCTGATGGATGAACTCAAACGACGTCCAAATATCAATCAGTTTAAAAAGCAATATAAAGAAATTATGTTTTCAAACTATGTATCTGTTGAAGTAGGTTGAGTTTGGTGTGTAGCCAATTGTAATTGTAAATTTGTTCGGTAACACTCGGAATTTGTCCTTTAAGTTGAAGTGATTGAAGTGGTTGAAAATGCGAGTGGGAATAGTTGTTTTTTTTCTTTTTGTTTCTTTGCACTCCTTCTGATGATGAGATGATGTTACTTTGGTTAAAGGGGTAGGCGTTAATAAGCTTTGCTTCTGCCTACACCCTTTCAGGCACACAGATGCATTGTTAATCCATTTTCTTTATCAATCCATTTTCTTGCATTGTCAATCCATTTTCTTATTCATTGTCAATCCATCTTCGTTCGTTGTAAGTTTTTTTGTTGTTATTTTGTGTGTGTGTGTGTGTGCTGTATAAATTCATTCATTCATTCATATGTTGTTCACTAAATATGTTTCTGATGATGGGATTTGAGTTATGTTGTGTTAAATGTGTTTGTAGAATGGCCCAAGCAGAGCCCTTAGAGTCTGGTCTGCTTGAGGTTTCTTCCTCAGTACATCAGAGGGAGTTTTTCCTTACCACTGTCACCTGTGTGCTTGCTCTGGGGGTTGGTAATGAGTATATACGAGGTCTATTAGAAAAGTATCCGACCTTATTATTTTTTTCAAAAACCATATGGATTTGAATCACGTGTGATTGCGTCAGACAAGCTTGAACCCTCGTGCACATGTGAGTTTTTCCACGCCTGTCGGTTGCATCATTCGCCTGGGAGCAGGCTTTGAGTGAGGAGTGGTCCATCCCCTCGGCTCCTCTTTCCATGACAAAAACTCCTGTAACAGTGGAATGTGCCGTTCATTTCCAAACTGGACGCTGTGTTTTATCCGGGACGTCGCCTGACTAGCACAGGAATTGTGAAAAGACGTGGACATCAGTACTTTTTCGGCACACTGAGACAGACGTGCGGAGGAATTCCACGCGTCACGGCAGTGCCGCATGGCGCAAAGCAACGCCGTGATGAAGCCTCACAGGACATGTTCTGGCATGTCCAGGCACATCCACAATTTCTCGGATAATCACTCGATGGAAAAACCACCGACAGCTGTCTGAACGCCATCTCAAAGCCGTCCTGTGAGACCAAAACGGAGGTGTTCCTTTGTCTCGCTCCATCAGCAAATTGGTCGTGACGCGCGAAGCCTCCGCTCGGCTTTCCATGACAAAATCTCTTGTTAAAAGTGAAATCTGCTGGAAAATCGTTGATGTCCAGCTCTTGTGATAACCAGAGAAAGTGCACACGACGGTCTCAGATCCACAGAGCCATCCGTTTAGAAATGATCTGGTGGTTTGTGGCTCTCGATGGCGGCAGGGAGGACGGCGCGCCGGGCATCCTTAAAGCCGTCCTTAAAGCTGTAGTAACAGTCCTTATTCTCTGTGAAGCCTGTAAAATTTTCACCGAAAGCCAGATAAATTTTTCTAATGGTTTCCAGCTGCCAGTCTCTAACAGTTTCTGAAAAAATTCTGATGGAAAAAAAGCCCAAATCATTCCGCCATTTCCTGACAATGAAAATCCGCCGAGGGGGTGGACCACTCCTCACTCAAAGCCTGCTCACAGGTGAATGACGCAACCGACAGGCGTGGAAAAACTCACACATGCACACGAGGGTTCAAGCTTGTCTGACGCAATCACACGTGATTCAAATCCATATGGTTTTTGAAAAAAATAATAAGGTCGGATACTTTTCTAATAGACCTCATATGTATGTATGTATGTATGTATGTATGTATGTAAGGGGTGGGCGTTTATAAGCTTTGCTTCTGCTCACCCCCTTTTGGTCGCACATGTCACTGTGGAATTGTCTTGTGTATCAGTTTTTTGTTATTGTTGAGTCTGTGTGCCAAATAAATTCATTCATAAATTCATTCATAAATTCAAGATTGCAAACTCTGTTTAACTATGATAGTTTACTTTATTATCTCTGGTTTCAAGTGTATTACTGATGATGTGACACACTTTGTTGTGTACTCTTGTAGGTATTATGCTGTATAAATTAAGCCATTTTTGTCATTACTATTGTTAAAAAAACAGAAGGTTTCATATTACTTTTGGAAACACCATTAACAGTGAATCTGTCACTGACTAGAATTTTAACATGCACGTGCAAGAGTTTAGCAGATGCATGTTTGGAATCATTCATAATCAATACATAACAACAATGACAAGCTATTGTGTTTGTATGAGTTGTGTTGGACAGTGGGCAGAGAAATGGATAGCATCTTATTTTCAATCTGAAAACCTGCTGAGTGAGGATCTTACTCTAATGGATATGTGGACATTCAGATGGCCTATCACAAACACCCATGTGTATGTGTGTGTGTGCTAAACTCAACTTAAATGCCATGACCAATTTCACGATCTCACTGGAAAGGTCATGTCACTGGTGTGTGTGTGTGTGTGTGTGGACAATTAACCCCAGCCTAGGTGAAAATCTGCTGCTAAGGCACACTTGAGCTGCAGACATCAGGGACAGCCTTAAGATGCGTTTACACATAACCAAGACGCGTTACGAATGTCATTTTTCTGTCATTCGTGATACATTCCTGACATTCTTAATGTGACTTAATGCATCTGAATAGGTTTCTTAATAGTGCGTGTTGGTGCGTGATATTCTTGATATTCGTGGAGCATGTGTTTGCCTGTCAAAAAATCTTCCACGAATGTCACACACCACCCTCATTTCGTCTCACGTCGTGGAGGTCACAACTGAGCGTGTTGATCCGTCTTGATGAGTAGTGATCCTTAATAGAACGTGACAACGTTCGTAGTGGTTCCTGTGATGGTTCTTGGAGCCCAAACTGTCACGCCTTATTACGAAGTGACACGGAAACTGTCAAGTTTTGACACGACTTGTAACGCGGCATCACATTTCACTGCGCGCCACGATGAATCCGTTTTCTGTCACGTGCGCACAATTAAACTCTGCTCCAAGTGTCGTTCCACAGTTCCTGCTGAAGCTCCTCAGGAGACTCACGTGCAGCCAGACATCTCTGCACCTCCTCCAGTACGGCGGAGGAAGAAGCATGCGCACAATTAAACCCTGCTGCACCGCAATCAGTTTGAGTGCTGACACCAAGTCAGCTAAAATTGTAATTTCAGTGCTCTTCAGCGCGCTCCTGCAGGTGTTCCACCTGCTGCATGTGCCTGATGTTTGGGAAAATGCTTGAGACGAGCCGCATGAAGCCACACATCTGGCGCTGTCCACCTCCTCCTCTCTGCGCCACTCCATGGCACAGAGCCCAACTACACATGCAGTCAAAAAGTTCTTCTGAAAAACTGGAGCGATTTGAATTTGGTTGGATGAATATGGGTGTGCAATAGCGCGCAACAACGCGGAACACTATTCTTGACTGTGCGTAATGGTTCCTGATAATTCTCCAGCAAAACGTGCCATTAATCGTAACGTGTGGTAACAGGTTGCAGCAGTTCCTGAGGATACCTGACGCCTCTGTCCCGAATCATCACATTCGTGATCAGCGGCCAAGAATGTGTACTTCGTGGCATTCGTGACTTGTCGTCGTTATGTGTAAACGCAGCATTACTTACAGTCACAAGCCATCAAAATATCACACAGAGATGCAAACACACACAGAGTCTCTAGCGTAGCTACTGTGCACAAGCACTAAACACATCATTCCGATAAACTTGTCAAATTCGATGAATAACTCATCACAACCCAAACTGGTCTGTAAAGAGAGCACACTGTCCTCCATTATCCACAGGCAGTGAAAGAAAACAGAAATAGCTCACCATCAGTAAGTACATTAATTTTCTTCAATGGATTAATACTTGGAATAAATATATATTGATGCTGCGTTCCATTTACCTGAGAAGTCTTAAGTCACAACTGCTAATGATGTCACACATGAGGTAAATTCATCTCATTTTCAAATGTGATAAGTAATTAATCAAATCATGCAAACAAGTTATATCCTGTATGTACAAAAACCCATATATGCTGGATTTTTTTAACCATAGCAAATCATTTTTAAAATTCCAGAATCAATATCATTCAAATTCATTTGCTTTTTATGCCTAGGGCACAATGTATTTGTTGTAGACCTAATTTGACTGATCTGATGTGACATCACGTCTGTTTCAAGAAGACTCTTGACAAAATAGTAGTGTGTCATCTTAAAGATTTTCCCAGAGATCAAATTTAGCACTGATGAATGTGAACTTTAAGGAGCATCAACCAGGGAGTGTAAAAATAAAAATGAGTCTTTATTTGTATGTGAAACAGCTGAGATGTGTCAGCCATTTGCAAGCTAAATGCAAAGGTAGAGAGTCCAGGGGAGTTCCGTGCGAGTGTGAAGAGGAGAGGTGCTATACTGGTCAGCTCACAGCGGATTGGTGGTAGCACCCTTTTCACAAGCTAAAGACAGGAAAACGTTACTCTGATATTTTGAAAAGAGCTCACCTTCCCAACATGTCATGGCACTACAAAAATCATTTGCTGATTTAATTACCAAATATGCATCATAACACTTTTTTTTTGGGGGGGGGGGGGGGGGGGGGGGATGCATAGTTTTTGTTAACATTACTTATGACAATCTCAACAATTCAAGTTTTTCCCATGGACTTGTGACACAAAAAGCAAGCAAAAATCACAACACTCATTGTCACAAAATCCCTCTGTGGTGATTTTGTCTGATTTCTGGACTGGATGGTGCATCCAGACATGACTGATGATGACTATATCATAATATTGAATCACGATACTTGCAGAATTGCATATCTTAAGAAGTGAAACATATAAGCAATCAGTACCCACATGCAGTGATACATACAGTATTGGGAAACAAGGTAAGTGCATCGTTCCAGCCCTACATTAGAGCCTTTCTAATCTTCAATTATGTGCTACTTGATACACACAGTATGATGTAAAAAAAATCCTCAGAAGATTGACTTTGTATTTTACAATAAAGACATACAGTATTTAATTACCAATACAACACATTAAAACCTCTCTGAATTTAATGCAAAATGACACAGACATTAATACAAAAGAGAGAACGCTGTGATGTGATGCACAATAGAATATATGATACAGCTTTCAAACATGACTGAATCCATCAGTTATTTAGAGACGTGCAGAGACAGAGTGACGGAATGAAAGATCAAGTCTGACACAGAATGCACATAAGAAAGAATCAAAAGACAGAGTGAGAAAGTGCCAAAGTGTGTGCATTTATATGTGTATGTGTGTATAAGTGCGTCTGTGAGAGTTTAAGTGTGTCTTCCAAGACCCCCGTTGATCATCTTGACACATGTCTGACCATTTCTGTCACTTTAATGTCACTGTGGAAATTCTGCAGATTAGTACAACATCCGTCATGGCGCTGGGCCGATCCAAGTCAACAGAATGCATGCAATATTAAACACTAATATTCCCCACAGCCTTTTATTCTCTAATATTACAGAGACAGAAGAAAGGCCCTGAATATTCAGTCAGAGAGAGAGATGACATGGACAGGTTTGGAGCAAAAGTGCACACATAATATATGTGCACACAAGCAAGCATACACACACACACACAATGACGCTCACACAAAAGCATACACACATGAATGAAATGCACCACTAATGCCCATCATCAGAGTCTTCTAGTCAGGAATTAATACACACACAGGAAAAGTATCAACAGAACACAGAAGATCTGAGAACTAAACAATTAGAAGAGCACTCATTAAAATGCATACATCAACTAAGGCCCAAAATGCCCTCTCTGTTAACTTTTAAAGTAAATGTCCCTTAAAGGGTTCACACTGTGCAAAATACTTAATTTAATTGTTTCATAAGACACTGTGTGACCTCTATTAGTAATTCCCTTCGGCTGCTCTCGTTTTCACTCGGGGTCACCACAGCTGATCCGAAGTGGATCTGCATGTTGATTTGGCACAAGCTTCACACTGGATGCCCTTCCTGACGCAATACAAATAAATACATACAAATAAAGTGCAAGTGAGTAAACGAGAGAATGAATGCAATTATTTATGTTTAGTGGTATGCAATATGTATGTTAGTTTAAATACAGAAATAAGATCAGGTGAAGCTGCTGCATGGAAGCACAGATAAGACATATGTGCGTACAGTATAAATGTAATGTATGTATTAGGGATGAGCGTGTAACAAAACGACATGCTTCACAATGGGGGACCAAAATAAATGTAACGAATTGAATTTGCTAAAGCCTCACACCAGAGGACCAGTAAATAATGTAGTGAATTTACAGGTCCTTCACACGGGTGCACCAATAAATATGTGGTGAATAAGTATTGTTAAACTTCCAAATTGAATTAGATTGGTATAGAACTCATTTAATGGGTCACCAAAATAATTAACAATTTTAGGGTTTAATAATTATTATTTAATATCTAATTTACTCAGAGCACCACCTATTTAAAGCATAGGTACTTTAATTTAAACATTCATTAATTTATCAGTCTCAAATTAATCAATCAGTCTCAGGTCTGAAAGTCTGAATTCTACGATACGACTGACCAAGGGTTTCCTTCTGAAGACAAAATGAACCACAGCATAAATATTTACATTTTATTTACAATTCAATACAAGAAATGAACAGGTTACTGGCATTTTGTGGACAGTGATTAAATAAGTTCATTTATGGACACAATTTGCTTACTCATGAGACACTGAAAGAAAGAGGGATAAAGCTTAAAGACTTTAAGTAAATAAACCTGATTAGAATTTAGTGACGAAATTTGAAGCCAATTCTTTTTAAGAAAATTATTAAACAAACATATGAATATGTTTATAAAGAAGCCGCTTTGCATCCATTGACAACAAAACCCTTTCTCTGGAACCTTTAACTGGGTCACTTAGCTGATCCATTGAAGAGATGGTTCGGACGACCCGTCCGTCGTTAGTGATGCATTAGGCTCTTCGCAGCATGCTCACTTGGGTCAGTGGTTAACTCAGTGGTCTACCCGGGTGATCCCAAAGGCTTCGTGTCGGCTGGTTTTACCAACAGGATGGCTGCTTGCAGTCAGGTCGTCAGCTTGCTGGACCCCAGAGGTGGAAGGCGTTTGTTGAAAATGATTTCTGGTAGCTTTTAAAAAGTTTGTTGGAGCCAGATTAAAAGTGTGAATTTAGGAAAAAAAGTAAAAACTTTAAGAGCAGTGTACAATTACAAAAAAGGAAAGTCACCTTTCTGTAAATTTGCTATTATTTTGAAAAGTTCAGATCGGAATTTCTCTTAAATATTCGAAAGACGAACCTTAAAACTTGTTAAAGTTATCAAAGGATAGCAACTAATGAATGAATGAATGAATGCCACGTGGTAGCTTACCTAAGGTTAGCATGGGGCCTTGCTGACCCAAAATTGAAGTTAAGCGTTTAAAGAGAAGAGAAGAGGGAAGGCAGGTAGAAGAGCGCTCCAAGAGAACGAGCAGAAACTCTGTTCTAACTTTTAAAGGGAACTTACATCATTAAACTTCGCCCATTTAGGGTGTGTAACTTTACAGAACTGTTCATGTAATCAGAAGGGCAGACAAAAATGATTCAACTGTTTAAACACATTAACTATTTTGGTATACTATTTGTTCTAAGACATTTTGGGATGAATATAACGTTATTAAGGGCTTAAACACATCCTACACACACCACTTAGTTAACAGAATATTCCTATATCAAAACATGAATGAGTCAGAAGCATCACATTTTACACACATCAGTCACAAGGAACACATGTCAGTTAAATATAATACATGCAAAGCAAGTTTTATATATGAATAAAAGAATACTGATGCAAATTTTTTTAAGCAAATGTCTTTCCTTTCAATTAGACCTAAACATAATAGCTGGTTGTCCAGGCCCAAAGTTTATGACCATGTCTTATCATGGGGGAAGATCTTCCTGCAGTCTGGAGAGGTTCTGGCCTTGGCGTGATGCCATAAAAGATCGGCTTTCCGGGCCTGGGGAAATTCAGATTCCGACGTGAAGCCTTATAATGTCATGTAATTCATAGTGACCGAAATTTAACCAATAATCAAGCAAGGGCTCCTTTGAAGAACACTGAGTTACAGTTCTGTTTTTGCTGTGAAGCACAGTGTTGAGCCCGGGGGGGGGGGGTCTCAGGCTTATCTCCAGATCTCCAGATGGACGCAGGAATTTCTCAACTGGGAGTGAAAACAACAGTCTCTGTCCCCAGTTCAAAACCTCAGGTTTTTGTTGAGACAGCATTAATGTATTTATTTATTTATTTATTTTTTTAGGGCTAATCGAGGCCATGCGCTACAAGCGAGTACACCACTATCTATATCTGTATCTGTTCAACCATCTAAATGATCTGTATCTCTATCTGTACTCGGAGTGGGCGGGGGCTTAAACCAGAAGTGGGTGTGGTTTAACTGGAAATGGGTGGGGCTTAAATTGGTACATTATTTTAAGTCTGAAATTGATATGGATTGATCAGAAGTTGCTGTTTATTGTTTATTTGAAAACTATTTACATAACAGCCTTAAAATTGAGATTCAAATCAATGTTTTTGATCATACGTTTTTATGAACTCAGAACATGAATATTCTTAAGTGTATAAATGAATAACAGAACAGCCTCAGAACTGAGAGTCAATTATGGAATTATGAACTACTAAGTATGCATGAACAAGCATTGTCATACTCAGCACAACTTTCTTTAATTTTTTTGTTTTAATTTTCTGATCAAACTTTGACCTTTTTTTCAATTAATTATTTATTTTTACTACCTAACGTTCTTGGCATTTTTTCCCCACACAAAGTTAAACAATGTTGATTAAGGTGTGTGTGTGTGTGTGTGTGAGAGAGAGAGAGAGAGAGAGAGAGAGAGAGAGAGAGAGAGAGAGAGAGAGAGAGAGAGAGAGAGAGAGAGAGGTTGTTCTTACCAATTTATTTTTATGAACTGCAGTGAGACAGTGTCAGATACTGCATGCAGCTGTATACAATAAAAATATTAATATGGGATACTTGTGTGAAGTGCCATGATGCAACTATGTTATGATTTGGTGCTATATACTGAAAATAAATTAAAAATATAAATTACTTTGTGTGTATGTGTGTAAGTGGTCTGTAAGACTGTTTATTTTTTTAATGATCTATGATCTAATGATATATATATATATATATATATATATATATATATATATATATATATATATAAAACCTTGTTCACTGTATTCTTCTCAAAAGCACCGCATTCAGTACAAGCAAAGTTTTTCAACTAACTTTATATCACCAGCTAAACTAAGAGCAAGCATACGGTTAAAAAAACAAACCGGAGTGGAGGCAGTGACCGACGCGACAGGAGCCGTTTTCAGCTCTGCCTTGTCAAATGCACTGCGTACTATACGAAACAAGCTCAACAAGTCACTTTAAATATCATACAAACCGAAATAGAGCAGCCAAACTGACAACAACAACTGAAGACAGCAACATGAAAAAGAGTCAAGCCAAGCACAGAGAGTGTCTCTGTGTGTGCGAGAGGCTGCAGAGAGAGACGTGTCTGTGTAGGGAGGGTGAGCATTGTGTGTGACTGGCCAATCACAGAGCGTGAAGACAGTCAGTGACCCATTGAGGATTTTCCTTCAGCACGAGCACAGATATTGATGGATTTTACTCGTATCATCCTTGTACTCGTCAAAAATGCTTTATCTGTACTGGATATTCATCTGAAACGAGTATGTATATGGCGGCATGGTGGATTAGTGGTTTGCACTGGTGCCTCACAGCAAGAAAGTTATGGGATCCCGTCATAGCCTTTCTGTGTGAAGCTTGCATGTTCTCCCTGTGTCTGCGTGGGTTTCCTCCGGGCACCCCGGTTTCCTCCCACAACAAAAACATGCTGTGGAACATCTAGCATAGACAACAGATGGAAATTAGCTGATGGCTATAATCTGGGTTGTTTATTTTAGTGTATAATGATGTACATGAACTTGCACTGTTCCTTCACAAATAAATTAAGCACAAACATAATATATATATATGTAGTTGGAATGCATTTTAGTTAAGTCACTTTAGTTAAGTGTTATGTTGCTGTTACCACGAGTGACTTAAGTGTGATGTTGGTACCATGAGTGAAATGCGTGGTGCTTTTAATGTCTTCTGCCACGTTTCTGTTTGTCAAATTTAAAGCACCTGCTTACAGCAGACGACAGAAAGACTAAAAGCTGTGCATATGTGCGTGCAAGTTTGATCACACACAAACTGTGGAGAGCTGACATTTTCTGTTTGGTATGCTTAGATTAGATTAGATTAGATAAAAATTTATTAATCCCTTGGGAAGACTCCCTCAGGGAAACTGAGGTGCCAGCAGCATTGTATTGCAGCGCACAGGGTAAGAAGCACACAGAGTATCAAAAGTTAAAGTAAAAAACAATTTACACATATAAATATAAATACACAAATATAAATACTAGAAATGCTACTCAGTACTGGCTACTACTGTTCCTCTCCTTCCCGTACTCTGACTTCCTGTTACTCCTCCTCTCCCTGCACTTGGAAAGGAACAGTCTGTGGCTGAAGAGACTCCTCTGATTGCTGATGCAGAGGGTGACTGGCATCTTCTATAAAGTCCAGTAGTTTGTCCAGTTTTCTCCTCTCTGCCACCGTTGCCAGAGACTCCAGCTTCATGCCAACCACAGAGCCAGCCCACTTGATCAGTTTGTCCAGCTTGGATGTGTCCTTCTTGGATGTGCTGCCCCCCAGCAAAACATGGTGTAAAAGAGGATGCTGGCTACCATGAAATGGTAGAACATGCACAGGAGTTTCCTGCAGATGTTACACGACCACAGCCTACTCAGGAAGTACAGCCTGCTCTGTCCCTTCCTGTACAGGTGGTTGGTGTGGGTTTTCCAGTCCAGTTTGCTGTCCAGCCACAACCTGAGGTACTTGTAGAAATCCACAGCCTCCACCTCAACTCCTTCAATCAGAACTGGTTGCGGTCCTGATCTGGACTTCCTGAAGTCAATGACCAGCTCCTTTGTGTTCAAGGTGTTGAGCTGTCGATGGTTTGTGTGGCACCAGGCAGCACAGTCCTTCACTAGGCTCCAGTATGCCTCCTCTCTGTCATCCCTAATGCATTCAACAATGGCTGTGTCATCTGCAAACTTCTGGATGTGACAATGCTCATTCCTTTGCAATGCAGCGATATGCTCCAAAATGGTATCCATTTTGCGTTTGAGTTCAAGAGTTCACGCAGTCTGAGATTACATGGCATTCCCCAACTCATTAATCATGACGGACAGATGAGGGGACAAGATTCTGGTAGCAGCCATTGCTATAATTCCTGTGGGTCAGGGCAGCACACAAATCAATCAGCACCAAACCTCCCACCATAAAAGCAAATAGAAATGAATCCTCAAAATCTTCTACAGATAGTGGAGCCAAGCATGCCACGCTCCCATTTCTCTCAGGCATCGAGAGCATAGCCCCCTGGGTAGGATCCATCAGGGCACGCAGGTCCACCAGCCCTGATTTCCTTGTCAAAAAAATGGTGTCAATAGCATTGAGAGACCAGCTGATCAATTCCATGGTTAATCCGAATCTTAATTTGAAGAATTCACAGTCTGGTGAAGCTGGGACTTTGAAGGTCAGAGCAGAGAGAGAACAGAAAGGAGGAGAGGAGAAGGGAGGGATGCGAACATCATTGCTGGAGTCCCAAGCTTGTGAGTGCCACTGATTGGACATCATTCAGCTCGCTGGGCTGGTTCTTCTGAGGAACTGGAACAATGCAGTATGTCTTCCAGAGGGTGGGCACTCTCCCTAGCTGCAGGCTAAGGTTGAAGATATGTTGTCAGGGTTCTCCCAGTTCAGTCATGCAGGCCTTCAGTAGTCGGGACACACCTTGTCTGCGCCTGCAGCTTTCCTGGGATGAAGCTTTCTCAGCTGTCCTCTGACCTGGTCTACAGTGATGTATAGAGGAGGTTGTGTTGAGGTGGGTGGCGGGGGAGGGGGCTGCTGCTGTAATGTCTGGGGGTAGGTGTGCTGAGGGAAGAAGGAGAGATGGCTGCAGTGAGGAAGAAGGTGGTGGGCACGGACTAGTTAAACCGGTTGAAGACGATGTTAAATTCATTCGCCCTCTCCACTGTCCCCGCGTGACTGTTCTTCGTATTATGGCCAGTGATGTTTTTCACACCTTCCCAGACCTCCTTCATGATGTTTTCTTTCAGCTTCTACTCCACCTTTCTCCTGTAGCTGTTGTTTGCTTCCCTCACACAGTGTTTCATCTCCTGCTGTGCTGCCTTCATGGCCTCCAAGTCTCTGCTTCTGAAGGTGGCCTTCTTCCTGTTGAGGACAGCTTTGACCTCCCACATTACCCATGGTTTGTTATTGGGGTAACAGCGGCCAGTCTTCGCTGGGCAGACCACGTCTGCATAGAAGTTAAGATAATTCATCAGACAGTGTATTAGCCCCTCTATATCCTCACCGTGCAGGTTGATCAGCTCATCACAGACCATGGTGTTGTAGGAGGCTCTCAGGGCACTTTCCATTTCAGGGAACCACTTCCTGATGGAGCGAGTGGTTAAGCCCCTGTCACAGTGGCGTATTCGTAGAGCTGCTCATTACAGCATATCGTCTACGCTGTAATGAGCATCTCTCCACCCACTTCACGAGGAGTTTTTTCTCCATAAGCAGCAGTATGTTGAGGGCTACGCGCGTAGGATGGAAGAAATTAAACAGCATGGAGCCTTCACACGAGTACATGCAGCACCGTGCTACTGTCCGCTATTGTGAGCCCGCCCATGCTTCAACACAGTACTGTGCGCCACTTCACATCTCCCTGTTGTTCTTCTGGAGCTATAAATACTGCAAGATTGTTGCTTCATTTTATCATAATGGACTCATTATATGAGGACTGTTCACTGTGTCGCATCGTTTCATAAAAGCGCTCTCACGCGCGCTCTCTCAGAGAGAGAGAGAGAGGGACCGTCTGATAGGGCGCTATCAGACGGTCTCTACCACGCAGGCTATCAATAAAAGCGCTCTCTCCCAGTTTAACGAGTCACAGCGTTTCGTTCAGGGCAGCCTTTACCACAGCCAGACTCAGAAGCATCTGGACACAAAGAACGTGATACACCAAGACAAAAAAAAAAATAATAATAATAATGTTAAATGACTCTGTTTTTGAGCCGCACCACACCATGCAGTAGAGAACAGAGTGCACTTCCACAGAGGCAGAAAATAGCACTGAACTGGTGCAGCATGGCACACGCGACTGTGTGCACACATGTGCGAACACATGCAGCTGCAAGTATGAACGAACACTGAAAAAGGCTGAGTATGCGCGTATTTCGGGCGTATTTAAATGAAACAACGTCGCAATGAGCAGCTCTACGAATACGTCACTGTGACAGGGGCTTTACCAGCTGCCTTTGGACCGGGGAGGTGTACTGTGGCTCTGTATGCATCCCTCATATTTACATACAGTAAATCAGTTGCCCTGTTGTTTCTTTTTGGACAGTTCACAACATGGTGATAAGCAGCCAAAGTAGAATCCAAAGTTGCATGGTTAAAAAGACCAGAAACAGTTATCGGTGCTTTGTCTGCAGCCTTGATGTGACAGTGTGAATTTTCTCACATGTAGTGGCTGCGTCCGCTCTTAGGAGGACATAAACACAAATGATGATCGCGTATGCTTGAACGGTGCCAAAACTGAACGTTGATAGGATTAATATTTTTATAGAAGCTACATATATTAGCTAACAAGACTTAACAATGGACACTGATATTTACATTCTGGAGTCGCATGCCATTCCAGCAGGGGGCAATAAATACCACATCCAGGGGTTTTGTCCCCTGGAGATGGTATGTGATCCACTATTGTTCATTTGCCAAATCACAAGGTGTGAAAGAAGGCAAGGGTCAGCACCATCAGTGATTTCATGTGGAACCAATGTGGGGGCTTTGTCCCTTTCTAAAGCCCCTTTCACACTGGGCCCACTTCCAGGTGCTTCCTGTTGCGTCATGATGACGCACGAATATCTGCGTCAGGTGTGCACAGCAGGGGGCAGAGAGGAGGTGAGAACGCAGCCTGCAGGATCTCTGCACAGAGAAGTCAGAGTGCACAGTTTGGCTGCAGCCAGACTGTGCACTCTGATTCCTTTTCGAGTTTATATTTGTTCTTGTGCTGAGCTGCAGGTCTGTGCTTTCTGTTATAGTTAATCTTTCCTCCTTTGACCGTGAGATGCGCGCACGTGTATGCGCGAACGAATCATCCATGAGCAAATGTGGAGATGTCTGGAGTTCTACTTGATGTGGACATGTCCTGTCTCTGACAATCAGTCTGTGAGCAGGACTTTTATGAATTTTATTTAAACACATTTATGAGAGAAGAAGCTGAAGCTGCTTCACAGTGCCTCTCTTCACCAGACAGCTCCACACAGAAAAGGAGCTGCAGCTGCAATCAGCTTTTTTTTCTGTGCTCTTTTTTAAGCGTGTTTTAATGCATTGCGTACACGGTATAAAAACAATCCTGCATGATTTATACTGCGTGAACAATGGAACACAGCAGGAATCATAAACTGGCGTCTGGTAACGTCGTCTTGTGAGTGTGTGGCTTCCAGTCACGCTGAGTACCGTCCTGTTGCTCTGACTTGCGCTGAAACCACTTAATTCTGCGTCGAGCAAAGGACGCAAAAAGAATTTAAACATGTTTAACTTTTGTTTGCGCCCCTCGCGCTGTTGTGGCACCGAGCTGCATCGTCTCGGCACTAGGTTGCTTCCACGTGGTGTCGTCATGATGACACATGATGCAACTAGGAGCAGCCCCGGTGTGAAAGGGGCTTAAGAAGTGACCTGTTGAGGACACCTACAGAAAAATGTTAATGGGGGTTGAGGCACCTGGGAAGGAATTTCAGGACTGCATTGTAGATGGGGGGAAAGCTGGTGTCATAATACACCTCCTCTGTTCAGTGGAGACAAATGTCTTCTTTAGGTCCTCTTTCAACCATCTGTCTTCCAGTCCAAAATGTGAACATTAACATCCTCAAAGAAGTGTCCTTTCTCCTTAAGATGTAAATGTACAGCTGAGTCTTGTCCTGTCAAATATGCCATGCATTTGTGAAGATGCTGTTTGAAGAGGCAGTTTTATCCTTGGGATGGACCAGTTTTTGCCTTCGAGTGTGACTAGATTTGAATGATACTGAGATGTCATGCTTGGAGAAAATTCTTCTCAGTTTCTCTGATAAGCCTGTCACATACAGAATGACAATGTTGTGTTGCTTGTCCTTCTCATTCTCCCTAGTTGGGTAGAGGTTAGTTAGAAAACCTGGATGATGTGGAGACAGTAAATCAGGAATTGCAAGGGATAGGATTAAAAGGATAAAGTGAAGTTAGCTATGAAGAAGATGATGAGTGGAAAGGCAGTTGGTCCAGACGACATTCCAGTGGAGGCTTGGAAATATTTAGAAGAGATGACAGTGGAGTTCCTAAGCAGACTATTTAATAAAATCTCGTAAAGTGAAAGGATGCCTGAGGAGTGGAGAAGTGTGCTGTTTCTCATTTTAATAACAAGGGTGATGTGCAGAACTGCAGTAACTACAGAGGCGTAACTACAGAGGTTTGACCACATTACCCCGGTTCTGGCATCCCTTCATTGGCTTCCGGTCTCATTGTTATTGGATTTTAAGGTGTTGTTGCTGGCCTTCAAGATTGTTCATGGACTGGCACCTCCCTATCTGACCGGCCTGGTTGAGCCCTATGTACCGGCTCGGGCCCTGCGTTCAGAGGGTGCAGGTCTGCTATGTGTTCCTAGGGTCAATAAAAAGTCGGCGGGTTACAGAGCATTTTTATACCGTGCCCCAGCTCTGTGGAATGATCTGCTCGCCCAGATCTGGCAATCAGACTCTCTGGAGACTGTTAAATCCAGATTGAAGACACATTTCTTTTCTCTGTTTTATCACCAGTATTTTATGTTATTGTGTGTCTTCTTTCATTCTTTTTACTTATGGTTTTATTCTTTCATTGTGTTTTAAATCTTTGAATTCCTTTTGTTCTGCTTTTAAATTATGTTTTGTGAAGCACCTTGAGGCAACCTCGTTGAAATTTGGAGCTATATAAATTAATAAATTTGAAATTTGTTGAAAGTTAATCAGCCACAGCAAAGAGCAGTAGAAGCCAGGCTTAGAAAATAGGTAAGATCTGTGAGTGATTAGGTTTCAAGCCAAGCAAGAGCACCATAGATGTAATGCATGCTCAGAGTGCCGATGGGGAAGTCAACTATCCAAAGTAGAGTGTGGTACAAAGGCAAAGAAAAGACTGCAGGCAGGGTGGAGAAACATCGGAGGAGTGATTTGTGACCAAAGAATATCTGCAAGAGTAAAGGGAAAAGTTTACAAGACAGTAGAAAGACCAGCTATGTTGTACGGCTTAGAGACAGTGGGACAAAAAACAGCAGACAGAGCTGCAGGTGACAGAACTGAAGATATTGCCTTTCTTTTTGGGAGTGATGAAGGCGAGCAGGATTAGGAATGAACCTATCAGAGGGACAGTACAAGTAGGACAGTTTGGAGACTCAGAAAGGCAAGACTGAGATGGTTTTGACATGTACAGAGACAACAGTCAACTGCATTCTGACAAATGAGTTGCGAATAAGCAGACAGATCAGGACACAACGGAACACCATGGACATAGCATCCTCTGTTGCACTCTGTCTATTGAAGGTTTACACTGGACCATGATTAACCAGATTTCGTGAAAAACAGTTGTACAACCCCAATTCCAATGAAGTTGGGATGTTGTATAAAATCTAAATAAAGACAGAATACAAGGATTTCCAAATCCACTTCAACCTATATTCAATTGAATACACCACAAAGACAAGATATTTAATGTTCAAACTGATAGACTTTTTTATTTTTGTGCAAATATTTGCTCATTTTGAAATGTTGATGAATGCTCAAAGAACACCTGTTTGTAACATTCCACAGGTGAGCAGGTTAATTGGAAACAGGTGAGTGTCATGACTGGGTATAAAAGGAGCATCCCCAAAAAGGCTCAGCCATTCACAAGCAAAAATGGGGCTAAGATCACCACTATGTGAACAACTGCATGAAAAAATAGTCCAACAGTTTAAGAACAATGTTTCCCAACATTCAATTGCAAGAAATTTAGGGATTCCATCACCTACAGTCCATAATATAATCAGAAGTGTCAAGACCGAAAACCAACACTGAATGCCCATGACCTTCGATCCCTCAGGTGGCACTGCATTAAAAACCAACATCATTGTGTAAAGGATCTTACCACGCGGGTTCAGGAACACTTCAGAAAACCATTATCAGTTAACACAGTTTGTCACTACATCTACAAGTGCAAGTGAAAACTCTACCATGCAAAGAGAAAACCATACATCAACAACATCCAGAAATGCCACCACCTTCTCTGGGCCCGAGCTCATTTGAAA
This sequence comes from Thalassophryne amazonica, assembly GCF_902500255.1. Classification (NCBI taxonomy): domain Eukaryota; kingdom Metazoa; phylum Chordata; class Actinopteri; order Batrachoidiformes; family Batrachoididae; genus Thalassophryne; species Thalassophryne amazonica. Next base: position 74,934,319 of record NC_047104.1, read on the forward strand.
TGGACAGACAAAAAATGGAAAGGTGTGCTGTGGTCTGATGAGCCAACATTTCAAATTGTTTTTGGAAATCATGGACGTCGTGTCCTCCGGACAAAAGAGGAACAAGACCATCCTGACTGTTACTAGCGCAAAGTTCAAAAGCCAGCATCTGTGATGGTATGGTGGTGTGATGGCACCATCAATGCTGAAAGGTACATCCAGGTTTTGGAGCAACACATGCTGCCATCCAAGCAACGTCTTTTTCAGGGACGTCCCTGGTTATTTCAGCAAGACAATGCTTAGCCACATTCTGCACATGTTACAACAGCATGGCTTCGTAGTAAAAGAGTGCGGGTACTAGACTGGCCTGCCTGCAGTCCAGACCTGTTGCCCACTGAAAATGTGTGGGGCATTATGAAGCGCAAAATACGACAACGGAGAACTGAACTGAACTTGTACATCAAGCAAAAATGGGAAAGAATTCCACCCTACATATGGGTTCTTAGTGTGGTTCTCCAGCTGCACTAAGGCCGATCAGCAGGCACTTCAGCGGGTGGTGAAAATAGCAGGGAGAATCATTGGGACGACTCTCCCAGAGATTAGTACTATCTATCCCACTCGCTGTCTTAGTAGAATGCGTAATATCCTGCGAGATCAGCACCATCCTGCTTATCATTTTTTCCATCTGTTGCCATCAGGGAGAAGGTATAGGGCCATAAAGGCCAGAACATCTAGACTGGCCAATAGCCTGTATCCTCAAACTGTCAGATTACTGAATACTGAATACTTTAATGCATTTTATCAACATCTTGTTTTTACATTGCTGTCAATTGTCACTGTACTGATGTTATAAATGTTTACATGGGGTATTTAGGGGTTATTTATTGCACTGGTTGCACTTTTTAACTACGCATGTGGATGCTCCAGATGTAATTTCATTGTTCTTTGTGGCAATGACAATAAATGCTTGAATAATAATAATACAAAGCTTCAACAGTTAAGTGTCCTCAGTTCCCAAATGCTTATTCAGTGTTGTTAGAAGGAAAGGTGATTTAATAAAGTGGTAAACATACCACTGTCCCAGCTTTTTTGAAACATGTTTCAGGCATCCATTTCAAAATGAGCAAATATTTGCACAAAAACAATAGTTTGTCAGTTTGAAAATTAAATATCTTGTCTTTGTGGTGTATTCAATTGAATATAGGTTGAAGAGGATTTTCAAATTATTGTATTCTGTTTTTATTTACATTTTACACAAAGTCCCAACTTCATTGGAATTGGGGTTGTAGCAATATACTTTGTCTTAAGTTAATAATTCTTATTTAAAATACTAAAAACAAACAAAAGTTGTTGTAGATTCACTTAAATATTAATGATTAATATTCCATGCCACACCCACATTTAGCACCAAGGTTTATAAAAATTTCTTGATTCATTTTTGAGCATTTTTAACAATTCAACAGAGAGCAAGATGAAAACACAACTTCATTGTAAAAAAACACAAACAGCAGTAAATTAAAACAGCAATGTATTAAATAAAGGATGAAAAAAGGATGAGTGAAGGTTGACAAAATGACTGGGTGGGAAGAAGCAAAAATAAATGGAGAAAAAAAAGCACTGATTAAAGATGCACGCTGAGGGAATGTCATTGTTCTACTCGATTTGAGACTTTATTTAAACGGAGACTCGGGAGAGAATGACAGAAAGGGAGAAAAAGAATGAGCGAAAAAGAGGTGGGATGAAGAGCTAGAAAGACGAAAGACAAAATACATTCTGAAATGATGAGTGAGAAAGTGAGAATTCATTTTCTCTCAGCTGGATGACAGCCTACAGCGGACAATTATCAATTATTGTGTCTGTGTGTATGTCTGAGTATTGAAGTCTACTTTTAATGTGGACTCCATGCAAAGCAAACTTGACAAAAGTCACATACTGTACAGAATGAGAATAAGGTAGAAGGAGCAACTCAACAGCCACTGTCTGACTGTTGATCCATTTCATGTGTGGTTTCTGTCTTTAACATACACATACATCCACACGCACTGGTGTATGAATGATACATAAGTGATGAATAATGCAAGATGCTCTGTGTTAAAGTGAGGTGCCACAGTCATATTTAACTTGTCACTGGTGTATGAAAGGAGGCTTGAACTAAAACCTACCATTTACTCTTGTTCTTTCAGCATTTCCCTTCTTACTTGGGGTCACTACAGTGGAGCTGATATAGATCTCCATGTTGATTTGTTAAAGTTTTACACCACATACACTTCCTAATGAAACTCCCCATTTCATGGAGAAAGGGCACAGGTGATCTTGATCACGCTCAAAAGAAAACCCGACAGTAATACGCTGCCTGACACAATAAGAGTCAAAAAGGTTGATGCCTAAAGGCTGTTTGTGTGCTTGTTTTGTTATTTCATAATAACGCAGAAACTCCAGGGAGTGCAAAGAATAACTGCCATTAAGTAGGTAGATGGAAACTCAAGTATATCAACCATTGGTCTGCAAAGAACAAGACAGCGAGTGAACAAAAATATCTTCTGCTTATTATTTTGTTTGTTGGAGTCTCAAGATCAAGACCACAACTGCTCCAATATCCATATACAGTTGTTGGCAGTTTCCTCGCTTGCGAGGATAGTGGGAAGGCCTTTTTTTTTTCTTTTTTTTTTAAAGTTTATTTTCTACAAGCCCTCTGGTGGCTGAAAAGTCCGATGCGGATGCACAAGACCTGTTACACTTGGGGCAAATGAACACTTGAGTAGGCTGGGCTTGTGCTGCTGCCCGCTCTTTCTGTCTTTGACGCTTCTGGCGTGAGGCCTCACTTCTTTCTGCCTCAAACTTCAGGCTGGCAGATTTGATGCTGGAACACCAGCTGAGTCTATCTGTAGCTAGATGCTGCCATGACTGATGCAGAATGCCTGCAAGGGAGAGCTGTTTCTTCAGCTGGTCCTTATAGCGCTTTTTGGGGGCCCCTTGGTTTCGTCTCCCTTCCTTGAGCTCGCCAAAGAGAATTAATTTCAGCATGCGTGTATCGTCCATCCTGGCTACGTGACCTGCCCAACGAAGCTGTTGTTTGAGTATAATAGACTCCATGCTGGGCAATTTGGCTCTGGTAAGGATGTCCTCATTTAAGACTTAGACTTAGTCCTGCCACTTGATCCCGAAGATGTTTCGGAGACAACGCTGATGAAAGTGTTCCAGTAATCTGATCTGCTGGCGATACAGAACCCAGGTTTCAGCTCCATACAGGAGGGTGAAAGAATTATGAAAGAATTAAAAGATTTAATTAATTAATTAAAATAATTTAACTAAAAGATGAAAATATATACTTGTCTGTGACTTCTTCTGTTTTAAATAAAAGATAAGCAGACAAACATGATGTGAGTGATGGTTGTTTTGGTTTACAAGAAATAAAATTCAACTTTTACACTGTAAAAAAAAAATCCAGTTTTTACAGAAAAATTCTGTCAGCTGTGGTTTCCAAGGGAATTCTGTCAAAATTACAATGAATATGTAAATGGTTTGCACATACAGTAGTGTTCAGAATAATAGTAGTGCTATGTGACTAAAAAGATTAATCCAGGTTTTGAGTATATTTCTTATTGTTACATGGGAACAAGGTACCAGTAGATTCAGTAGAGTCTCACAAATACAACAAGACCAAGTCTTCATGATATGCACACTCTTAAGGCTATGAAATTGGGCTGTTAGTCAAAAAAAGTAGAAAAGGGGGTGTTCACAATAATAGTAGCATCTGCTGTTGACGCTACAAACTCAAAACTATTATGTTCAAACTGCTTTTTTAGCAATCCTGTGAATCACTAAACTAGCATTTAGTTGTATAACCACAGTTTTTCATGATTTCTTCACATCTGCGAGGCATTCATTTTGTTGGTTTAGAACCAAGATTTTGCTCGTTTACTAGTGTGCTTGGGGTCACTGTCTTGTTGAAACACCCATTTCAAGGGCATGTCCTCTTCAGCATAAGGCAACATGACCTCTTCAAGTATTTTGACATATCCAAACTGATCCATGATACCTGGTATGCGATATATAGGCCCAACACCATAGTAGGAGAAACATGCCCATATCATGATGCTTGCACCACCATGCTTCACTGTCTTCACTGTGAACTGTGACTTTGCAGGGGATTCTTGCAAAAAAAAATTAGCTTCACACAGGCGTCTTCTAACTGTCACAGCACTTACAGGTAACTCCAGACTGTCTTTGATCATCCTGGAGCTGATCAATGGGTGAGCCTTTGCCATTCTGGTTATTCTTCTATCCATTTTGATGGTTGTTTTCCGTTTTCTTCCACGCGTCTCTGTTTTTTTTGTCCATTTTAAAGCATTGGAGATCATTGTAGATGAACAGCCTATAATTTTTTGCACCTGCGTATAAGTTTTCCCATCTCTAATCAACTTTTTAATCAAACTACGCTGTTCTTCTGAACAATGTCTTGAACGTCCCATTTTCCTCAGGCTTTCCAAGAGAAAAGCATGTTCAACAGGTGTTGGCTTCATCCTTAAATAGGGGACAACTGATTCACACCTGTTTGTTCCACAAAATTGACGAACTCACTGAGTGAATGCCACACTACTATTATTGTGAACACCCCCTTTTCTACTTTTTTCTACTAATAGCCCAATTTCATACGCCTTAAGAGTGTGCATATCATGAATGCTTGGTATTGTTGGATTTGTGAGGATCTACTGAATCTACTGGTACCTTGTTTCCCGTGTAACAATAAGAAACATACTCAGAACCTGGATTAATCTTTTTAGTCAAATAGCACTACTGCCCAACAGGGTGCCGGTGGAAATTGGGCTACTGCTGGGCGAAGACGACGAAGAAGAGGAGGAACTGAGAGAGGACATGCAGGTGGTTGGTGTGACAGAGGAAGATACAGAGGACAGGGTGAGATGGAAACGGTTGATCTGTTGTGGTGACCCCTAACGGGAACAGCCGAAAGACAAAGAAGAAGCACTACTATTATTCTGTACATGTGGAGTTGTTCCAAATCTTCATGCAGATCCATACCAGATCCACTGTGGTGACCCAGAGCAAAACTGGAGAAAACAAAACTCTGACACGTTCATGGCATACATAGACTCTGCATTTACACAAAATGAAACTGAACTGTGTGTTGTGTAAAAACCAATGGGTGGGAGGACACTCCCCTGTAGAAACTGAACGTGTGTGTGTGTGTTTGATTTTGTCTTGGATTTTATATTGCTCTTTCATGTGGTTTTATTGGGGCCCTGAAAATTTTAGGAGGTCTTTTTTTTTATCAGTTTTATGAATTTTTTACTAATTGGGGACTGCTGCAACACTCTTGGCTGTGATACTGACACTGTTTACTATTTATTATTGTATTAATTTCTATAATGTTTGTGTTAATATATTAGGTGTTTATTTTATTTATTGTTAATAATCATTATGACCGCTGAAACCTGACAACGTAATTTCATTCTTTCATGTTTTACATGGTTAGACTGACAATAAAGAATCCTTGATCCTTGAGTATGTGCCATCAACCATGGATTATCATGTAAAGTAAGGCTAAAAGAGGGCTACAGAAAAGCACTCTGTCTATGCACTGAAAACCCCAAGTCTGTGCATCACACAAAGGTCCAAATTTGAGCATTATGATGTTTCACCAAGACCCTCAAATGCAGAACTAGGGATGGGTATTAATAAGATTTTATCGATATCGATGCCATTATCGATTCCGCTTATTGATGTGATTCCTTATTGATACCTCTTGTGAATTTTCTGTGGACTACAAGTAGGCTTTACAGGTTTTCTATGTCAACAACATTTTAAATTGGTCACTGGATCCTTGATCTCTGGACATGAACAAAAATAAATCAAATCTGTAGTTTTTGTCAAAAGCCTCTCCGGGAACCATCACCTTATCATGGTGGAGAGGTTTGTGTGCTGCGATGAACGTGAGAGCTGCATTGGCTGGAGCCTTTGTGCTCCTGGTAGGGTCTCCCATGGCAAATTGGTCTCAGGTGAGAGGTCAGACTAAGAATGGTTCACAAGACACCATGATAGAACGAGGTAGAGGAAACGTGACCCGGGCCGGAGGAAGCCTGGGGCCCTAATCTGGATCATGAGTCCAAGCTGAGCGCCGCTACGTTGGAGTTTACTCCAGTAGACGAGAGGGTTGCCTCCTTGCGTCTTCGGGTGGCAGGGGGGAGGAACTCTGTTGTTTGTGCATATACACTGAACAGCATTTTGGAGTATTCAGCTTTCTTGGAGTCCCTGAATGGTGTCCTGTATGGGGCTCCGGTGGGGGACTCCATTGTTCTGCTGGGGGACTTCAATGCACACGTGGGCAATGACAGAGATACCTGGACAGGTGTGACTGGGAGGAACGGCCTCCCTGATCTAAACCCGAATGGTCGTTTGTTATTGGACTTCTGTGCTAGTCACGGACTTTCCATAACGAACACCATGTTCGAACATAAGGATGCTCATAAGTATACATGGTACCAGAGCACCCTAGGCCAAAGACTGATGATTGATTTTGTGATCATATCATCTGATTTGACGCCGCATGTTCTGGACACTCGGGTAAAGAGAGGGGCAGTGCCGTCAACTGATCACCATCTGGTGGCGAGTTGGATAAGAGGGTGGGGGAGGACTTTGGACAGACCTGGTAAGCCCAAACGGATAGTGCGGGTGAACTGGGAACATCTGGAGGAGCCCACTGTCCGGCACCTCCGGCAGAGCTTCTCTAGCATCCCTATGGAGGCTCATCACTGCTTTTTGCAGATCAATCAACTCAATCAATCAACTTTTTTCTTATATAGCGCCAAATCACAACAAACAGTTGCCCCAAGGCGCTCCATATTGTAAGGCAAGGCCATACAATAATTATGAAAAACCCCAACGGTCAAAACGACCCCCTATGAGCAAGCACTTGGCCACAGTGGGAAGGAAAAACTCCCTTTTAACAGGAAGAAACCTCCAGCAGAACCAGGCTCAGGGAGGGGCAGTCTTCTGCTGAGACTGGTTGGGGCTGAGGGAAAGAACCAGGAAAAAGACATGCCGAGAAGGGGGGCAGAGATCGATCACTAATGATTAAATGCAGAGTGATGCATACGGAGCAAAAAGAGAAAGAAACAGTGCATCATGGGAACCCCCCACAGTCTACGTCTAAAGCAACATAACCAAGGGATGGTCCAGGGTCACCCGATCCAGCCCTAACTATAAGCCTTAGCGAAAAGGAAAGTTTTAAGCCTAATCTTAAAAGTATAGAGGGTATCTGTCTCCCTGATCTGAATTGGGAGCTGGTTCCACAGGAGAGGAGCCTGAAAGCTGAAGGCTCTGCCTCCCATTCTACTCTTACAAACCCTAGGAACTACAAGTAAGCCCGCAGTCTGAGAGCGAAGCGCTCTAATGGGGTAATATGGTACTACGAGGTCCCTAAGATAAGATGGGACCTGATTATTCAAAACCTTATAAGTAAGAAGAAGAATTTTAAATTCTATTCTAGAATTAACAGGAAGCCAATGAAGAGAGGCCAACACGGGTGAGATATGCTCTCTCCTGCTAGTCCCCATCAGTACTCTAGCTGCAGCATTCTGAACCAACTGAAGGCTTTTTAGGGAACTTTTAGGACAACCTGATAATAATGAATTACAATAGTCCAGCCTAGAGGAAATAAATGCATGAATTAGTTTTTCAGCATCACTCTGAGACAAGACCTTTCTGATTTTAGAGATATTGCGTAAATGCAAAAAGGCAGTCCTACATATTAGTTTAATATGCGCTTTGAATGACATATCCTGATCAAAAATGACTACAAGATTTCTCACAGTATTACTAGAGATCAGGGAAATGCCATCCAGAGTAACGATCTGGTTAGACACCATGCTTCTAAGATTTGTGGGGCCAAGTACAATAACTTCAGTTTTATCTGAGTTTAAAAGCAGGAAATTAGAGGTCATCCATGTCTTTATGTCTGTAAGACAATCCTGCAGTTTAGCTAATTGGTGTGTATCCTCTGGCTTCATGGATAGATAAAGCTGGGTATCATCTGCGTAACAATGAAAATTTAAGCAATACTGTCTAATAATACTGCCTAAGGGAAGCATGTATAAAGTGAATAAATTGGTCCTAGCACAGAACCTTGTGGAACTCCATAATTAACTTTAGTCTGTGAAGAAGATTCCCCATTTACATGAACAAACTGTAATCTATTAGACAAATATGATTCAAACCACCGCAGCGCAGTGCCTTTAATACCTATGACATGCTCTAATCTCTGTAATAAAATTTTATGGTCAACAGTATCAAAAGCAGCACTGAGGTCCAACAGAACAAGCACAGAGATAAGTCCACTGTCCGAAGCCATAAGAAGATCATTTGTAACCTTCACTAATGCTGTTTGATGATGTGGTCCTGTTGGCTTAATCAGCTGGTGATCTCCAACACTCACTGGATCTGGTCGCAGCCGAGTGTGAAGTGGCTGGGATGAGGATCAGCACCTCTAAATCTGAGGCCATGGTTCTCAGCAGGAAACCGATGGATTGCCTACTCCGGGTAGGAAATGCAGCCTTGCCCCAAGTGAAGAAGTTCAAGTACCTCGGGGTCTTGTTCAAGAGTGAGGGGACGATGGAGCATGAGATTGGCTGGAGAATCGGTGCAGCGGGGGGGTACTGCATTCGCTCTACCGTACTGTTGTGATGAAAAGGGAGCTGACCCAAAAGGCGAAGCTCTCAATCTACTCGTCAATCTTCATTCCTACTCTCACTATGGTCATGAGTGTTGGGTCATGACCGAAAGAACTAGATCGTGGGTACAAGCGGCCAAAATGGGCTTCCTCAGAGGGTGGCTGGTGTCTCCCTTAGAGATAGGGTGAGAAGTTCGGTCATTCATAGGGAGCTCAGAGTAGAGTCGCTGCTCCTTCGCGTTGAAAGGACCCAGCTGAGGTGGTTTGGGCATCTGGTAAGGATGCCTCCTGAGTGCCTCCCAAGGGAGGTGTTCCAGGGACGTCCATCTGGGAGGAGACCCCAGGGAAGACCCACGACTAGATGGAGAGATTATATCCCCACACTGGCCTAGGAATGCCTCGGGATCCCCCAGTCAGAGGTTGTCAATGTGGCATGGGAAAGGGAAGTCTGGGGTCCCCTGCTGGAGCTGTTGCCACTGCGACCTGAAACCGGTAAAGCGGTTGAAGATGAGTGATGAGATGAGTGATGAGTTTTTGTCAAAAGCATTTCCTTTCAGATATTTTTGGCATGAATGTCTCTCCATAACTCTGAGCTGAGCTCAGCCGGCTGCTGCACGTCATCACAGGGCGTCTCATTTTGGGAGGAAAAAAAATGTTTTGATCGATTGCAGTTTGTCTGCATTACAATGTTTGGAAAGAGGTGTCATTTGAATTAAACGGCGTTCCACTTTGAAGTTATTAATTCTGACTGGACTCTATCATTCTAACTTCACTCGGCAGAGAGCCATGCAGCGTTTGGAGCTGTGTGAACAGAACGGAGGACGATTCTCGTTTCTTTCTCGCAACAAGAAGGAGTCCCAGTTCGTGACTTTAATCTGCACAAAAGTGACTCACGATTAATATATTCAGGGATGAAAGTGGTGAAAAACAAAAAAAGCTGTAACACACCGGTGCTGTAACACACGAAAATGTTTGAATTCTGGAAGATCTCAAATCTAATCTATGGCTATTCCAGACAATAAACTGCAGTGAGTGCAGCATCCATTTTGATGAGAAAAACAACTTTCCTTATTCAAATTCATTCCAGTAGTATTCTGCTCTTACTAGGATGCAACAGTTTTCTAGCTTGGCAGATAGTTCTGGAGGAAATCACTGAAGAAATTAACAAATTCAAAATATGGTTTGACCGAAACAAACTGTCATTAAACTTAAATTAAACAGGGATGAAGTGAAGAAAAACAGTTATTTATTTCTATATTTATTTATTCATGTGCATTGTTAGTTGGTTTTATCTTTTCTGCTGTGTTTGTTTTATCAGGTTCTTTTTCTCTTTCTCTAAAATTGTATTGTAGCATTATTAGTTATTATTACTATTATTGTGGTTGTTGCTGCTATTATTATTATTAATATATAAATAGAAATAATACATATAATAATACTACAATAATACATTTGACTCTTTTACGACAACAAATGCTGAGCCATTTATTATTATACAGAAAACAAATGCACACAAATGTGCTGAGATGCGAACAGCTTAATGCTAACTTTAACATTGAAAACGCCATAGACATGCTAACACGTTAGCATTGGTCTTATGAAATACATCTTTCAACTGTTTAAGAAGACCATAACAGGTCGGTTTAACATAAAAAAACGTAAATATTACTCACAGACATATGCTCTTTAGGGCTTTTCCGGGGAAGAATTAAGATGAAGCGAAATAAAGAACCAACGAAGCAGCAGATTGAAGCACTGCTTCATTGATTCAAGGTTCAAAGCAAAGCCGCAGAAACGGTTGATTACCGACCATCTGCAGGATCTGTAGAGAAATGATCATTTTCCTGACAAATGCCCCTAAAAACAACGGCCACTCTGAAGGACCAATAAGGGAATCATTAAGCAAAAAGGCTATTGATGTCGATGGATCGAATAATTTCTTAATACCCAAAAAGAACGGGTTCCTGATACCCATCCCTATGCAGAACTCAAACTCACAGCTCTGAATTTTAAGATTGTTTACTGGTTGGTAATGCAGGGTCCGGTACACAAAAAGGCAGCCCAATATCAGAAAACAAATCAGAAACATCAGGCGATAAGCCGTGGTTAAAAAAACAGGCAAGCGGTCAAAAAACACGTGTTCATCAGGACTTGGAACAAACAACTACAGAGCTGGAAGTGAAGGCATAGAGCACAACGATCCGGCCGAGAACTAGTGCACCCAGTGAAGCTTAAATACACCCTGGTGATGAGCTATGAATTACAAACACGTGTGTGACAAGACAAGAGAGATAGGGAAAGACAAAGCCCAAGCAGGAAAAACCCAACAAGAGGAATCACAGCCAGACAAAACCATCAGCACTAAACTAAGCACGATTTTTGTATCAGAGCAAACATGATACAAAAAGTCCAGATCATGACAGTATGATCCCGTGGTAGCTGTGTCGTGCATGCTCGTGTGCACAAGCACAAACACAGTGTGACCACGTGAGAGGTGTGAAATCACATCGCGTCACACAGCAGCAGAAGCAATTAAATGTTGTACAAATGTACATAAATCAAAGAAAATGTGTGAGGGTAAATTAATGAGAGAGCACAGAACAATGAATGCACTGTTTAAATGTAAGACAATCATTTGCCGTCATTCAGTTGCTGGTGTGAAGGCTTGCTCGATCGTGCCATTCGGCCAGGGTTCGATGTGGCCCATGATTTTGTGCTGTCCCTTAACTGCGGTATGATTTGTCCGACCTGCCGTACGAATGTAACAATTTACATTTATTTATAAAATGTCACATGCTGGCACCATAAAATGTATTTATTTATTAGCCTTTATGCCTCCACACGGGAGCATCAATAGATGAGTAACAGTTTTAATAATAAAGCCTTAATATGTAAATATAGTATATTTTATTTATTTTGTTAGACAGACAGGCCTCGCAATGGGGAACCAAAAGATGTAATATAATTTACAAATATTCAGGATCGACTAACACCGGGTGACTATAAAGAATGTAGCAATTGATAGTGAATAAGTAGTTAAATTCAAGAACTGAACTAGATTAGACTAGGCCCCATATAATGAGTCACCAAAATAATTAACAATTTAGGGTTTAATACTTATTATTTAATTATTACTCTGGGCACTGCCTATTTGTAGCATAGGTACTTTAATTTAAACATTCATTAATTTATCAGTCTCAAATCAATTAATCAGTCTCAATTTAATTTAATCAGTCTCTGATCTGAAGTCTGAATTCACACAATACAGTTGACCAAGGATTTCCTTCTGAACACAAAATGAACCACAGCAGAAATATTTACAATTTATTTACAATTTATACAAGAAATGAACATTTTACTGGCATTTTATGGACAGTGATTAAATAAGTTCATTTATGGGCACAATTCTTACTAACACATGAGACGTTGAGAAAGAGAGAGATGAACCTTAAAGACTTCAAGTAAATAAATCTGATTAGAATTTAGTGATGAAATTGAAGCCAATTATTAAGAAAAATATTAAACAAACATGAATATGTTTAAAAAGGAGCCACCTATATCCATTGACAACAAACCTCTTTCCTGGAACCTTGAACTGGGTCACTTAGCTGCTGTTGAAGAGGTGGTTTTACACTCTGTCCGTTCGTCGTCGATATTCATGCTCTGGGCAGCGTGAGTTCACATGGGTCAAGGAGTTAACTCAGCAGTGGTGTGAAGGCTCGCACAACCCGTTGGCGATCCCAACGGGTTGTGTCGGCATGCTTTACCAACAGGTTGGCTGCTGGTTTGAGATCAGCTCTGTCGTCAGCTTGCAGGAACCCAGAGGTAGAAGGTGTTTGTTGGAAATGGTTTCTGGTAGCTTTTAAAAAGTTTGTTGGAGCCAGATTATAAGTCTTTGTGAATTTAGAAAAAAGGTAAAACTTTAAGAGCGTTGAAAAATTATAATGAAAAGCAACAGTCGCTTTTCTGTAAATTCGCTCTTAATTTGAAAAGTTAGGCTCGGAAGTTCTCTTAAAAGTTCAAAAGACTTGACGCACCTTAAAGCGTCAGGTTAAAACTTAAGTTTGTCAAAAATAAAGGATGAAATGAATGAATGCCACGTGGTAGCTTAGCTTAGCTTAGCAAGGGGCCTTGGCCCAAAAATAAAAATTAAGCATTCAACAAAGAAAAGAAAAAGAGAAGAGCGGCAGAGAGAGAGAGCCTCCTGGGTGCCTCTCATGTTTCACTTTTTAAAGGGGACTGACGTGACCAATCTCCGCCCATTTAGGGTGTGTAGTTTCACAGACCACATGTTCACAGGGCAAACCCAAATGATTCAACTATTTAAACACATTAATTAATTTGAAATACTATATGTTCTCAGACACTCAAATGGACACACATTATTAATAGGCACTTAAAAACTCCTGGTTAAGGCAGAATACTTCATCAACATATTGATGATGGGGCAGAATCACACAAACAACATCAGAGGCAAGAACACATATCAATAAATGGAATGATTACATGCAAAGCATTCTGTTTGAATAATCAACACAAACAAGCATTATAAGTCTTTAGATATAAATGAACTGATCTAATTATTTTATTTCAAACCAAAGGGCTTTTCCTTTGCTTTAAACCTCAAGATAAAAGCTGATTGTCAAGAGTTTTATGACCAGGTCTTGTCATGGGAGAAGGTGTCCCCCCTTGATGAGGAGAAGTTCTGTCTTAACTTGAGGCCATAAAGTGGGTTCTTCAGGCCTGGGCAATTTCAGATTCTGACGTGAAGCAATTATAATGTCATGTAATTTATAATGACCGGAATTTAACCGATAAATCAGGCAAGGCTTCCTTTGAAGAACTTTGAATTACAGTTTTGTTTTTCTCTGCAAAGCAATGTTGAGGGCCAAAAGGGGGCGGGGGGGGCTCAGGCTTATCTTCCAGATGGCCAAGGAATTTCTTAACTGGCGGTGGAAACACAGTCTCTGTCTCCAGTTGAAAACTCAGGTTTTTGTTGAGACAGCATTAATGTATTTATTTAATCAGGGCAAATCAAGGCCACGGCGCTACACGAATGTTGCAAGCATGATCAGATGGCAGTGCAATCTCATCTTGGCCGCCGTTCAAATGGGTTTCCAGCACGAGCGGTTGTGGCAACTGTTGTACGAGGCGTCCATGGCAGCTCTGTATGGCATTCGATTCCTTCTTCGTGCGCCATTCGGCCTCAATCATGTTATGTGTGAAGGGGCCATAACACATCAGAATACATGAGACATACATCAAGGAATATCTCCTAATTCATCTATCAAAGTCAATCAAACACAAAGAAGAATGCCATGATACAAATTACAAGGGGGGAGAAGGTTTGTTTTTCTTTACAACTTTAGCAGCATTTACTGTGTAGTTTTGTTTGACAGCAGTGTCTCAAAAGGCTTGACCACAGGATAAGAACTCAAGAAATCAGCTCAAAGCAGCATGAGTGTGGAGACCGATGTGGTGCTAAGTTGTCACCTCATAGGTTGCTAGAATGCGCAATTCAGCATCTTCTCCTAAAATCTGTGGTATCAGCTATTTGTTATGGCAAGTTCCAAAAAGAGTTGAGGGGCTTGTTTGCTGTATGTTGTCTAAAGTGACTCAAATAATCTGACTCAGTTTCTCAGCAATGGGGAGAAAAATGCTCTACCACTACGATACTGACACAAAAATGCTTCAAGAAAAAAAAAGCACAGAAAATACAGGTTCAAAAAAAGTGTGTGTGTGTGTGTGTGTGTGTGTGCAGGCACGTGTGTGTAATTCATTAGAGAAGTCCTCTTGAAGTCATTAAGAAGGAAACTGTTTAATTAAGACCATGAGGAGGTTCTCCCTGGGGGGGATTCCTCTCTGCTCAATGAGAGTGCGAGAATGTGTTTACAGACTTTATGAGACACATAATGCAAAAATTCTGGAATCAATATTGACACTGATAATGACTATTAAAAAACCCCACACACAGAGAAGTGTACCAGTGTAATAAATACCCATTTTAATGGTAACACTTTGCCTCAATATGATCCTCTATTCACTTCACGAAACACTAAATACAGGGTTTGTGTTATTCAATGCGACATTCACATATTTGTGAAAGATAAGAGTTTGGAATACTGAATGTATTTTCTGATCACTTAACATCCTTTTATTATACACACACACATATATATATATATATATATATATATATTTTTTTTTTTTTTTTTTTTACTCACATTGTTTCCTTCTGTGTGAGTCTCAGGCAGGCACAGACAGCGGTACGGCGTAACGTTGGTATCACAATAATCTGCATGACCGTGACACTCACACCTACACAGGTGACAAAGGAAGAGATAAACAGGTAAACTGAGAAGATTTACACACATTCACGCCTGGAAGCTGATACAAAATAGATGATTTAGTGCTTTTTTGCATGTTAGGTCAGGTTTGGAAACGCGCTTGTAATGCACATACCGCATCTACCACACCATTGAATCTTCTTGGGTCCTGGATGGCCACCACCCAGGCAGACAACTCAGTCCATCCCTAAATCTTGAAAGCAACCATCTGCCTCCCGGAGCCAGTGGGGTCCTGAACACTGAGGCATATACATGCTAGATCACGCACATAGATTTCTATGTGGTACATTTTTTACCACATGGCACAAAATGCTGCAATTCTCTCACAACGCAAAGGACACGCCTCATCTTAGTCTCCCTATAACCTATATATACATATAACCCCTATATGTCACGTGAGGTTGCGGCTGGCTTCCTGACAGAGAAAACCTGCAAAACGGCAAACGCACGTGATAATCACCAACTCCGCCGCAATCCACCTGCAAGCTACATGGTCATCTTGCAGTGTACCACCCACCATCTGGAGTGTCGTGATCATTGGGAACAAAATTTTAGACTGTTCAAAATGTCAACGCAGATCAAAATCATGTCGTGCAAGAACCCAACTGGGTCACTGATAAGCTCTCGCACCTTAAGCGGACCATCTGCAACGTCCTGAGAACCCTGCTGCAAGCTGATGGCATTAGATTTGTACCAAACACTAATGCAGATCTGTATGTGGTCCGTTATCCTAAAGTTCACCGAGGCAATGTGGCAAGAAGGTGTCAAAATATTCCATCCTGTGAATAAGTGTCACCAGTGGCAAGGTACCTGCCACCTTCAATTCCACTCCTTTTTGCAGCCTCAGATGCCGTTGGCTTCCCGATTTGTTTCTGGAGCCCACCTGGAAGCTGACGGGACCATGTGGACACTAGGCATAAGCTATTTGACACAAAATCATTTCAGTGGATCCTCCAAAGACAGCTATTACCAAAAACATCCAGTCACTGCCTTAGGTCACTGGTTAGCATCCAAGTGTCACTTTTCATACGGGAAGACTTTGACCTTCGGACTCCTGCAAAGACATCAGGATCACCAAAACAACTC
This sequence comes from Thalassophryne amazonica, assembly GCF_902500255.1. NCBI lineage: Eukaryota > Metazoa > Chordata > Actinopteri > Batrachoidiformes > Batrachoididae > Thalassophryne > Thalassophryne amazonica. The sequence continues at coordinate 74,950,417 of NC_047104.1, forward strand.
TGTCCAATGATCACTCCATAAGCTCTTTCCAGATGTCTCCTGATCTCTACAAGTTCAACACTTTCACTGCATACAGATATGCTTCTGAGGGATGATTCAAGGAAGTCTTTGAAAGATTGGATCCTAGTCTTAATCCAGGATAATGTCAAATTGAGACACTACAATTCCTCACCCATCTTCTTAACTGCTACATTAAGGGTATACACCGAGTCTGCAAAGATCACAGCATTGTCCACAAAATCAAAGTTAATAAACCTTTCCTTGTCAATGAAAGTACCTAAGTTTTGGTTTCCACAACTCTACCCAACACCTTGTCCAAAGAGCAGACAAGTTAAAAACAAAATATTTTCATCACATTAAGACGTGAAAGTCAGCTCCAACATACATCACTGGAAGTATGAGAGCTTGTAGCTGTATCTTGCAGATGTTGACAAAGGACTCTGGACTGCTTGTACTAACTAAATTATTTCTGAACAAAAAAGCATCAGGACCCCAGGTGTTTTCCAGCCTGCTTAAGGTATATCTATTCCCTCACAAGACACTGGATAAACAGCTAAGCAAACCTGGTATCTTTTGAATCTTACAGTGATTGTTCTGTTTACAAAATATGTGGCTGTCTTGCTTCTCCTGCAGCGATGTGGAAGGATCACAAATCAAAAAAGGCTCAGGAGTTTAAGATTCAGATGCTGATTTGTGTTAGATACGTCAGAGCACCGGGTCTATGTGTATGGTCTCGTCTTCTTTCTGATGCCTTTCAACATATAACTGCCAGTTCTTCTGTAGAATGACCCAAAGCTGCCTTCTATTGCTGGAGTGTTAAGAGAGGTGAGCTGTAACTAGAAACTACTGACCTGAAAGCAGGTCCAAAGGCTGTTTTCTGATGTTTTGCAGTGCACGGTTTCCATACTAGTTTTACGTGTGTATGCAAGTATGTATGCATAAGGAGTATCACTTGCACTGTGACAGAACATCAGCTATGACATATTTACATTATTACGATATTTGTCCCAGGTGGTGTGCTTCTCTGTGCATGATCCAGCATGCAGGTGTATGAATTTGGAGGATCTCAGTGGATGAAGAATGCTAGAAGGCCAAGGAGCTCCCCATGTTTCTCCTGGCTGCAGGAGATACAGTAAAACTCGATTAAACAGTCATCATATAAACTGGATATTCGCACTCACCGGACAAAAGTAAAAGTCTCAATGCTTTTGTGTGGTTTTCCATGTAATAAACACTGTATATACCGGATTTTGTATAACGGATTTTCTCTCACATCAGACAAAACGTCTTGTCCGATTGCAATGCATTTCCATTAAAAAACCTTTGCAGTCTGTGGCCAGTAACAGAGGTATGAAATGAAGTTCAGCATTGACACGCACCGATTCAAGGAAAGTGGGTATCGTATTTTCGTGATTAGAAGCCCAGCTGTTTATTTTTTTCAAACTGTGCTCAGACACAGAACCTAAACGAGGCAGGTCGTAATTCAAGGCTGGTTATTAACAAAATACTGCTTGTTGTCTGCACTGTAAAATGGTGTTAAGTTTCACACATATCTCTGGTTGTGACAAACCAAAGAGCTTTAGATCAGAGCCCTCTGCGTGGCTGTGAACCCTCCCGGAGCCTGACGTGCACCTGTTAAACAACTGAGACCACAAAGGGCTGTGATTTGTCACTTTTACGTTTTGTAAAAGTGACAAAAAACAGCCCTTGCAGGCTCCTTCCTTGCCCTTGCGGGCTCCCTCCTTCTTCTCCCGTCATATTTAAAATATTTTTTCAGTACACCTGCGGATTACATTTCAATCATGGATCAAATATGTTGGCAGAAAAGTTAGAAAATAACCAAATAACCAACATTAGAAACAAGTAGTCAGAAAAAGACAATCAAATGAGCCGCAATTCATGGAAGAAATTTGTAAGTACTGTATCGTTGGCTTGGAGGTTGACAATTGCATAAAGAAGTGGAGCTCATTGAGGGACAAATTAATCCAGGAAAAGCCGCTTTTCCTACAGCAAACTGCATAAAGACATGACGGAGAACTTTAAAAGGGTCACGCATATGTCAACGTTATTGCATGGCCAGCGTTACAGAAGCATAAATCAGGCTTTAGGATTTTAAATACCACTCCGCAGCAGACTTAGAAAAAACAGATTTTGTCCATTTTATACATATAGCAGATTTTGTTTGGTTTATACATATAAAGGATTTCAATTATAATGGACAAAATTCACTGGTTCACCTGAATCCATTATATGCGAGTTTTACTGTAGATGGTAATTTTTATTTTTAAGAAGTGGGGATAGACCAGTTGTCTGCATGGATGATTGCCATCCAGGACGCAAGGCAGTGGTGTGGTGGATATGGTGACGCACACCACCAGAGTACGCTCCCAGACCTGACCAGAGGTTGTCTTATCACATAATGATCTACCTTCAATTTTGCATGTTCAACATAAAAAACTCAGTCACCAAATGCAGAACGAATTCACATTATGCCTAGAATAAAGCTCACTAATTTTTCTAAATTTTAGAATTAACTGTCATTAAAATGACAAAAAAGAAAATAAATAAATAAATAAATCAACTAAAAGAGCATGTCAAAGTATTTTCCTCCTTTAAACCCATCTCCTCCACTCCTGCTTTTCTGGCCATGCAACACCAGCAGCTCCATTAGGAAGTTCCCATTCAACATTTATAAATGCCATCCTCAGGATTACTAGGGAAACATAACAGCCAGCAGACAGCCCTCCAGTTGACAACTGAAGACAGTCATTTAATTATTCATTCACTGTTCTCTCTCTCATTTATTATTTTTTTTTCTTGCTCTGGCTACCATTTTAGCCATTATCTTTGTCACTTTTGGTTACAAGTTGTCTTACTTAATTCAATTTGTAGAATATATGCCCCAAGACCTGTTTTTTGTTGTTTTGTTTTACTTTTAATGTCAAATTTCAAATGTGTATTTGTGTTTTGAGGTTGTTGACCAGATGCTTTAATTATGCTTTAATAATGTTTTCATAAAGACAACTGAGATGGTCATGAAAAGTTACCAGATGTGGTGGAACATATTACATTAATTATCTTTGCAAAACACTGACATTACTTACTGTAATTGTTACTTTCTTGTTTAGAATTCAAGCACTCCACCCACCTGGAAGCAGATACTATTTTGGCTTAACAAACCCAAATAACACAACTTTAAAAAAAAAAAAAAAAAAAAGGACTGTGTGTGAGTGAACATACACACATGCTAAGATATACATAAGTAAGTATAATATGTATTTTCCTCAGGGTGTAAAACTAGATAAGTGCAATCTGAGATTTGTGACGTCCATCAAAGGTTGACAAGAACTCAAAATAAATGATATGCGATTCACATTGTGACCCGGACTTTACCTGGATCCAGATTCCACAACACAATGCAATAATTGTGTGCTGATCCAGAATGGTGGACATAATAATATACTTCAAGCTGCAGTTGCAGCTAAATGTGAGTGAAAGGGCGTAGAACCACTTCTGTGCTTGGAGGGTTAGCAAACACCATGGCAGGAAGCTGTAAAACTCAGTACAGCAGCAATAATACTGGCCCCTTCAATATCCCACAGACCCTGCAGAGCAAGTTAAGCAGTGGACAAGGAGCTGGCCTGACAATTTATAGATCTTGGTTCGAATCCTGCTCATGCTACCTCTGCGTGACTTTGCACAAGACACTTAATCTTTATCGTCTCAGTATACCCAGCTGTAATATGGGTACTGGCCATGACTGGGAAGTAACCTGCAATGGAATGGCATCCCATCAGAATCAGAAAGGTTTTATTGCCATATGAGTGAACAAGTTCACAGCATTAGGAAATTGCTGTGGTACTTGGTGCTAACATAAAAGACAAAAAAAAAAGAAAGCAGTAAAACAAGTAACAAGTTTTTGTTTTTTTTTCCTCTGCGGACAGTTCTTGGGCTGCGCGCTATGACGTCATTTGTTTTACGCACAGCGGGTGGGTATAGCCAGGTAGCGTCAACGTAAATCTACGATACCGGCCTAGCAACGCCTCGGTAAAGTGATAATAATGTCCATCATTAACTTTATTGAATTTCGTGTACGCTGCTGCGGAATTATGAACGAAAACTCAGATGACTCTCACTTTTTTTTCATGGTCCCGCCGCTGCTTCTGTAACGAAATGAGTAACGTCTTAGTGGCGCAGTTCTTTTTTATTTTAGTGTTTTTCACTGTACCCTTAGTGATAATGTCTGACATGAACTTTATTGAATTTTGTGTATGCTTCTACGGGATTGTGGAAGAAAACTCAGCCGACTCTCCCTTTTTTTTGTCATCGCACTGCAGCTTGGTAAGGCAACCACTGTAATGGCCAGACTGAAAAGGAGAGTTTGGGAAAATAAGAAGCTGACACTGAATACCAAGATCAGAGTCTACCAAGCTTGTGTATTCAGCACTTTGCTGTATAGCATTGAGACCTGCTCACTGTATATCTCATAGGAACGTCATCTGAATAGCTTCCATCTGTGATGTCTCAGAAGAATTATGGGCATCAAGTGTGAAGATAGGATCTCAAACACTGATGTCCTCAACTGAGCAACATTATCCAGCATCCAAGGTCTACTGAGTCAGAGACGTATGCGCTGGCTTGGACATGTGTACAGAATGGAGAATGGTCGCTTGCCAAAAGGCATTCCATACTGTGAGCTTGCTACTGGAACCTGATCTGGAGGCCATCCCAAACTGAGGTATAAAGATATCTGCAAATGTGACATAAAATCTACAGATATCTCCTGGGAAATGTTGGCTGTAGATCGTACTGGCTGGAAGACGGCTGTTGAAGAAGGTATTAGAAAGAGTGAGAAAATAAGACATGAAGCACGGAACACCAAGAGAGAAGCCCATAAGCAACATGAAGCCAGTTCATCATCCAACACCCCATCTCACCACCTTTGCTCCAGATGCAAGAGAGACTGTCATTCAAGCACTGGACTGTTTAGCCATTTTAAGAAATGTTCTAAGATGTAACTTTTTTATGTTGTTTTGCTGTTTGCAATCCAGAGAGGAACTTGCTTTGTTTATTTATGTGTGATCCATTGTCTTGCAAGACAGATGGTGCCTAGTGAAGGTCACTGACAAATTATTTGATTTTGTAGTATTGCTTTAAATGTAAAGGAGCTAGTGATGGCCACACCCCTTTTCCTTTTGAAGAGGAACCACTCTGTAGCCACTTTCACACACAGAGCTATGTTCGTTTATGAACAACTGGAATACTCCAGTGCTCTCTTGTCTGTGGAAAGTATTATTAATTCATAAAAGTATATACTGATAATTAAAGGGTCTCAATTTATTGCATGTATCTGAGGTCTGGCCACATTGTAGTAATGATGCACACACAGGGCCAGAAGGACCTAATGATTCAAACTCTAGTTAAGGTGTACTGATGGTAATATATGTCTGGTTAAATAAAACCTTTATTATGCTGAAAAGGAACAGAGTTGTTATGTATTCTGTTCATGACATTCTTGCGATTTTGGGCTGCATAAATGAATTGAACATAAATTAAAAATAATGAAAAAATTACATTGTTGCATCACCATATTATGAAGGGATATAACAACATTTTCTCACAGAATATATATGCATGCTTTATGAGGAATGAAGTAGAAACAGAGATGAAGAATGGAGTAAAGGGAATAAAGCACAGATGAGATTTCAGCAGCTCTTAGTCTCAGTTTCTCCAAATTCACTGTAACAAGCTACTAATTAAAACAGCTTCGAAAGAGTGGGAGGGCAAGGAAGAGTTAGATGTGATTGTCTCCTGCACAATCCTATAATTATCAGCCATAAACAATCATCAGTCAGCCTAATGAACAGATAGGTTCACAATTACTCCCCCCTAAAAAAAAATCCTTTGTTGAAACTCAACAGCCTGTCTCAAATTTTTGTTGAAATGTGCTAAAACATAACCAAAAGCTGTTCACATATTTCTTTCAACTAATTATACTACTTTAATTTTGATGAGTGACTGTCACCAAATGTGTGTGGGCTCCAGCCACATAGGATGGAGCTGTGAACACCCACGGGACGATATAAACACAGTTAAAATGGTGTCATGCAGGATTATATCAAACAAGAGCAATCAGAGATTTCTGACGTCCACCAATGTGGATCCGGATCACCTCCAAAACTTAATGGAGTCTTCCATGCCCGATCTGTGGTGCAAATCTGGTGAGAATCCGTGAAGTGGTTTTGACGTAATCCTTCAAAGACTACATAAAATGAAACTATCCAGAATCTGGATCCGGATCACCTCTAAAATTCAGTGGAGTCTTCCATGGCCTAATATGTATCTGTGTTGAAAATGTCATCAAAGTCTGTGAAATAGTTTCATGTAATCCTTCAAAGCATATATAAAGTGAAATCTTGATCCAGAATACGGATCCAGATCACCTCAAAAAATGAATGGTGTCTTCACCTCCAAAATTTAATGGAGTCTTCCATGGCCTATGTATCCGTGGTGAAAATTTGGTGAGAATCTGTGAAGTAGTTTTGATGTAAGACTTCAAAGACTATATAAAGTGAAACTTTATCCATAATCCAGATCCGGATCCAGAACACCTCCAAAATTTAATGGAGTCTTCCATGGCCTAACATGTATGTGTGTTGAAAATTTTGTCAAAATCCGTGCAGTAGTTTTGACATAATCCTGCTAACAGACAGACAAATAAACGCAGGTAATTTTTAGGTAACAATTATGTCACAGTGACAGATGTAGCAATGACAATTACAAACTTCAAGTGCGGAATTCAGGCTGTTCAAGAATTGTATCTACACATTACATGGAGTGACATATCCATGTGTGACATTTTGTTTTGTTTTTTTTATTCTGTGATTATGCACTCAACTGTCACAGACAACTTCAGAAACAGATTTGAATCAGACATTTGAGAGAATCTCTGCAGAAATAACTGTTCACCTGCCACTGATAGTGATCTCACGGATGGCGTAGTATCTGTGAAGCTGATGAACCTGGGCCGCTCTGGTGTGGTACTGTCCACTCAGATGTATCCTGACCTGGGTGGCATATACCATCTTCTGAAGGGCGGGGGTGTTGTAGAAGTCATTATAGCCTGGTCTGAGGTTTGGCTCTGACGTTAGCAGGCTGAATGTAATGTTACCTCCTGAGTAGGACGTGTCACTAAAACACAGGGAACACACACAAACACACATACACAACAGATTAAACTTGTGAACAAGCTCACAGAATGATACCCCGGCTCTCCCACACTAGCTGCTTGCATGTATGCATTATGTTTCACAGATAGGAAATCAGCTTTGGTGAAATATCTGAATTATGAAACAGGTCATCCTCCATATTGAAGAGTTCTGGTGTGATCATTGTGGCAATACCATCTGACAACAATATCATAAAGAAGGAGCACGAGAAAATCATGGAAATCATCAGGGGTGTCCAAACTGTTACATACCACCATATAATCATATTCAATTTTGTACTGCCATTTTGTGTGAATGTGAATAAAATGATTGAACTGAATTGTCTACTAATAGAACACTGCATTTCATAGTTTCAGCTTTTCTATAATATTACTTTGTAAGTGTTATTTCATCATTTTGGGGACAAACAGGTGACTCCTGTTATTTACCTCTGCCAGCAAAGTTGGGAGGTGTTTCTGTTTTCACCCCTGTTAGTTTGTTTGCCTGTTTGTGAACAGCCTGGAGCCCACAATTTTTCATATATTGTTATGAACTTTTTACAGATGATTCATATCCTGATAGGCAAGAACTGCTTCAATTTTCAAGGTCATGGGTCAAAGGTCAAAATCAGGACAACTCTTCAGAAAATTGGAAAAATCCCTGTCCTTTAACATGAATCCTTTGAATGAATTTTCAAAAATTCATAACTCACAAAACATATCAAATTTCTTTCATATTTGACAGCATTATGTAGGATGGCATCCTTTATCATCTGACAAATGTTTGATCCAGAGCTGTACATGCCCTGATCACTCTAAAATTTGAAAGTGAGGTGCAGACTGGCCTTCACTATCGCCTGACAAAGTTTCATCCGAATATGATTCAGATTGTGCATTTTGTGGACATTTGAATTTCATACTGAAAAGCTCATTTGCTGTACATTTTGCATTATATCTCAATCAAAAGTGCCTCAATCACTCATTTTCGACAATGAGGTGCAAACTGACACTCTCAATGAATAGACTAAGTTTGATCTGCATCTGATACTTGATTTACATCAATTAGGAATAAATACAAACAGTTTGGCACTCAATGGTACATCTGTATTGAGTATATAATTATACAGCTTCACAATGAAGTGGATTTTCTTTCACCAAAGCATCAAATCTAGGCTTGCATGTCAGATGTACCTTCTGGCAAATTGTAGCTGAACTTTCATGTCTTGTTTTTAAGAAAATTCTCCTCTATACCATTTTATCATGAAATTGTATAACTGGTGATACAAAATGCAAAACATGTACGATGCACAATTTCTCCAAGCACAGCCAGAGAAGCCTATAATGTCTTCTGGGTTGTCTGGGTGTCTTGTGGCTTTCCTCACTCTTCTCCTTCTTGCACAGTCACTCAGTTTTTGAGAACTATCTACTCCATACAGGTTTACCATAGAGTGCCATACTGTTTGTATTTCTTCATAATTTAAAATTTAAATCAAGTCCAAGACATATTCAGTGACTTGGACATGTTCATGTATCCATCCCCTGACGTCTCTGAAGAACACTGGCAATAAACTGATTATTTACAGGTATTATGCCAAAGCCTTCCATTACTTATGAAAATCATCATCTTGGCAAGTATATTTTTTAATTTATATCAAGTTGTACAGATTCTCTTTCAGTTTTAGTTTCAAGAAGATACATTTAGAAATTTGTATTTTTGTATTTGAAATGGCATAAACACATTAAAATGTGTGAAAAGCAAGTGTTCCAATACTTTTGGAGGACACTGTATATGCCTATGTGTACATTTATGTTTCTCTTACTCAGGTGTGACTTTAGCAAGGGAGAATAAACTGTAAAATCATCAAAGAAGTGCATGAGTTGTTGATGAGTTGAATATACAGTTGTGTTCAAAAGTTTGCATACCCTGGCAGATTAATTTATTTATTGGCCATTTTTTAGAGAATATGAATGATAACACAAAAACTTTTTTTTTTTTTTTTACAAAAACACCCAGACAACCCAGACAAAGTTATAGGCTTATGCGGCTGTTATATGCTTTTGTAGCTTTGCTGTGACTGCAGAAATTGCGCACTCATCAATCATACATGTCCTACTACTATGTGATGTTTCACTCTGGTTTTGGAGGAGTGCTGCTTACAAGATACATACAGATACACATTCTTTATTGTCATTGTAACAAGTACAACGAAAGGTAGGGTGCAAGCCTTTCAGTGCAAACATAAACCTGAGTAAACAACACGCAGACTTGAAAGGTCTGCGGAAGAAAATAAAATAAACATTACTTCTCTTGTCTGGGTGTCTTGGTGGCTTTCCTCAGTCTACTCCTTCTTGCACAGTCACTCAGTTTTTGAGAACTGTCTACTCCACACAGATTCACCAGAGTGCCATACTGTTTGTATTTCTTCATAATTGATGTAAATAAACTCCAAGACATATTCAGTGGCAGTTTTACTATCAGAGAGCCTCGTCCCAAACTACCACAAAAGACTCCAAGATGTCACTGATGTTAAAGGGGGCACACACTGTATTAAGAAGAGGGTATGTAAACTTTTAATCAGGGTTATTTGGGTTGTTTCTTTTGTCATTATGATTTAAAAAGAGCTGTTTGACAATAAATGACTTTATCCAACCACTAACCATGAGTGAAAAACGTTTTTGTCTTATTATTTACATTCTCTGAGAAATGGCCAAAAAAAAAAATAAATAAATTCTGCCAAGGCATGTAAACTTTTGAGAAGAACTGTATTCTAGAAAATGTACATATTTTCTATGTTGTTCTTGTGGTTTGGTCCATTAATGTACAAAAATTAAATTACAGTGACACTAACCCCAATCTCAATTCTCTTTTGTACCCCTTCCACTTCCCCTTGGCCCTACCCCTACCCCTATGCCAGCCACTTTAAAACAAGGGGTAAGGCGAGGGGTATAACTCTAGCCCTATGAATTGAGACACCCCTCCGCCTTAGGGGAAAAAAAAAAGTGCCCGTCTCAAACTGCCGTCTTCACTGTTTGTTAACATGGAAACCGAAATGCAACTTGTTGCAGTAGCCTGTTTGCTCGTTTTATTTTCTCGCCTTTCTGTGTAAATGCAAAGAAATAGAAGAAGTCGCAGATTTCTTCAACGCATCGTAACCATGTCATATTAATTAATGTAGTCCATCCATCCATCCATTTTCTTCCGCTTTATCCAGAGTCGGGTCGCGAGGGCAGCAGCTCAAGCAAAGCCGCCCAGACTTCCCGATCCACACACACCTCCCCCAGCTCCTCCGGGGGAACCCCAAGGCGTTCCCAAGCCAGCCGAGAGATGTAGTCCCTCCAGCGTGTCCTGGGTCTTCCCCGGGGCCTCCTCCCAATGGGACGTGCCCGGAACACCTCTCCAGCGAGGCGTTCAGGAGGCATCTGGAAAAGATGCCCGAACCACCTCAACTGACTCCTTTCGACGTGGAGGAGCAGCGGCTCGACTTCGAGCTCCTCCCGAGTGACTGAGCTCCTCACCCTATCTCTAAGGGAGCACACAGCCACCCTGCGGAGGAAACTCATCTCGGCCGCTTGTACTCGCGATCTCGTTCTTTCAGTCATGAGCCAAATCTCATGACCATAGGTGAGGATCGGAACGTAGATCGATCGGTAAATCGAGAGCTTTGCCCCCCTACTCAGCTCGCTCTTCACCACGACAGTCCGATACAGCGACCGCATCACTGCAGATGCTGCACTGATCCGTCTATCGATCTCACGCTCCATCCGTCCCTCACCCCGAGGTTCGACCATCGGTCGAATTCTCCTCTCCAGTACTCTGGAATAGACCTTACCGGGGAGGCTGAGGAGTGTGATCCTCCTATAGTTGGAACACACCCTCCGGTCCCCCTTCTTAAACAGAGGGACCACCACCCCGGTCTGCCAATCCAGAGGCACTGTCCCCGATCGCCACGCGAAGTTGCAGAGGCGTGTCAGCCAAGAGAGTCCCACAACATCCAGAGACTTAAGGTACTCAGGCCGGATTTCATCCACCCCAGGAGCCTTGCCACCGAGGAGCTTTCTAACCACCTCGGTGTCTTCAGCCTGGGTAATGGATGAGTCCGCCTCTGAGTCCCAAATCTCTGCTTCCTCTTCGGAAGACGTGACGATGGGACTGAGGAGATCCTCGAAGTACTCCTTCCACCGCCCGACAACATCCCCAGTCAGGGTCAACAGCTCCCCACCCGCACCGTAAACAGTGCTGGTGGAGAGCTGCTTCCGCCTCCTAAGGCGTCGGACGGTTTGGCAGAATCTCTTCGAGGCTGACTGATAGTCCTCCTCCATGGCCTCCCCGAACTCCTCCCAGACCCGAGTTTTTGCCTCTGCGACCGCACGGGCTGCAGCACGCTTGGCCTGCCGGTACCTGTCAGCTGCCTCTGGGGTCCCACCTACCAACAAAGATAAGTAGGACTCCTTCTTCAGCTTGACGGCATCCCTTACTTCCGGTGTCCACCACCGGGTTCGGGGACTGCCGCCGCGACAGGTACCAGAGACCTTTTGCCCACAGCTACGAGCGGCCGCAGCGACAATGGAGGTGGAGAACACGGTCCACTCGGACTCCATGTCTCCAACCTCCCCCGGGATCTGGGAGAAGCTCTCCCGGAGGTGGGAGTTGAAGACCTCGCTGACAGAGGGTTCCGCCAGTCGTTCCCAGCAGACCCTCACGATACGTTTGGGCTTCCTCCCCTCCCAGCGGATCCAACTCACCATCAGGTGGTGATCGGTCGACAGCTCTGCCCCTCTCTTCACTCGAGTGTCCGAGACACGTGGCCGAAGGTCAGATGATACGACTACAAAGTCGATCATCGACCTCCGGCTCAGGGTGTCCTAGTGCCACATGCACTTATGGACACCCTTGTGCTCGAACATGGTGTTCGTGATGGACAAACTGTGACTAGCACAGAAGTCCAACAACTGAACACCACTTGGGTTCAGATCGGGGAGGCCGTGCTTCCCGATCACCCCCATCCAGGTCTCACTGTCGCCGCCCACGTGGGCGTAGAAATCCCCCAGGAGACCAATGGAGTCCCCAGTCGGAGAGCTATCTAGTACCCCTCCCAGGGACTCCAGGAAGGTCGGGTACTCTGCACTGCTGCTCGGCCCGTAGGCCGAGACAATGGTGAGAGACCTGTCTCCAACCCGAAGGCGTAGGGACGCGACCCTCTCATTCACCGGACTGAACTCCAACACATGGCGACTGAGCTGGGGAGCAATAAGCAATGCGACCCCAGCTCGCCGCCTCTCTCTGTGGGCAACTCCAGAAAAATAAAGCGTCCAGCCCCTCTCCAGGAGTTGGGTACCAGAGCCCAAGCTGTGCGTGGAGGTGAGCCCGACTATCTCTAGTCATTATCTCTCAACCTCCAGCACAAGCTCAGGCTCCTTCCCCCCCAGCGAGGTGACATTCCACGGGCTGTGAGCATGGACCGGGCCACCGGGCCACCCGCCCTCGGCCACCACCCAATCCTTTCTGCACCTGACCCCCATGGCCCCCTCTGCAGGTGGTGAACCCACAGGAGGGCGGGCCCACGTTGCTCTTTCGGGCTAAGCCCGGCCGGGCCCCATGGGCTAAGGCCTGACCTCCAGGCGCTCACGTGCAAGCCCCAACCCCAGGCCTGGCTCCAGGGTGGGGCCCCGGCTCCGCCATACCGGGCGACGTCTCGGTCCTTGATTTTTTACTGGTCATGGAGGTTCTGAACTGCCCTTAGTCTGACCCGTCACCTAGGACCTGTTTGCCTTGGGAGACCCTACAGGGAGCACAAAGCCCCCGACAACATAGCTCCTAGGATTATCCGGGTACGCAAACTCCTCCACCACGATAAGGTGGCAGCTAGAGGGGGATTAATGTAATTAATTTGTCATTTATAATAATAATAATAATTAATAGTAGTAATAATTAATTCATTAGTGATTAATTAATGTTAATAATACCAAAAATAATTAATCAATATTAGTAATAATTAATATTTTTTGATTAATCATCAATTGATTGATTAGTAATTAATTAATTAGTAATTAAAATAAACACTTGAAATATATCAGTCTGTGTGCAATGAATGTATACAAGTTTCACTTTTTGAATGGAATTACTGAAATAAATCAACTTTTTCATGATATTCTAATTATATGATCAGCACCTGTATGTATGTTATGGGCTGCATCTTTCTTTTTCAAATTCTCCCATTTTTTGTATCCAGCCCTAATTCCTTTAAAAATTTCCTTAACAAATAATAACAGTCTATTAGGACAACAGGTTATGTGTTACACATATGAGGTATCTTATAAAACTAACCGGCAGTTTTATAAAAAAAAAAAAAACTATATGGATTTGAATGACATGCGATTACACCAATCATGCTTGAACCCTCATGCGCATGCGTGAGTTTTTTCACGTGTGTCGTGACGTCATTTCCCTGTTGTCAGGCTTTGAGTGAGCACTGGTCCAGCCCTCTCAGCTCAATTCCTTTGTTTGAGACGCTGCTCGAGACGGCGTGCGTTGCTTTATCAAACTTTTTTCAGGACTTGTGAGGGATATCCGAGTGGACACTATTCGAGAAATTTAGCTGGTTTTCGGTGAAAAGTTTAACGGCTGATGAGAGATTATGGGGTGTTTCTGTCGCTTTAAGGACTTCCCACGGAGCGGGATGTTGCGCAGCGCTTCCAGGCGCCGTCATCTGGCTGTTTCGAGCTCAAATCATCCTAATTTAAGGCTCTGTTGACCCAGGACGTCGTGAGAGAACAGAGAAGATTCAGAAGAGGCCGGCATGAGGAGTTTATGCGGACATTCCACTGTTAAAGGTCATTTTGTAATGAAAGAACGTACGCGCAAATTCGCCGAGTCGTTTCCGTGACGACGACGCAAATCTGTGTGCGCCGCGACAGGAAAAACACCTCCGTGTTGAAAACCATTTATAAAATTCAGGCGGCTTTTGATGGCTTTCAACAAGCGAGTAACTGAGAAATTGTTTAACAGTTGGGCATGTTCCAACTTGCCCGTTAAGTTTTCCAACGGAGGTGTTTTTCCTGTTGCGACCCCCACGGTCGGGTGCGGCCCGACATGCGACTCTGCCCGCACATTCTTTCATTACAAAATGACCTTTAACAGTGGAATGTCCGCATAAACTCCTCATGCCGACTTCTTCTGAAAGTTCTCTGTTCTCTGACGACTTACTGGGTGAACACAGCCTGAAATGTGGAAGTTTTCAACTTGAAACAGCGAGATGACGCCGCCTCAGAGCGCAGATCGCCATCAGGCACCGTGGGCCGCCCTAAAGCGACACTACCAGACCAAAATCTCTCATCAGCCGTTAAAATTTTCAACAAAAACCAGCTGAATTTATCGAATGGTGTCCACTCAGTTGTGCCTTACAGTTTTGAAAAAATTTTTATCAAACAAAGCAGCGAATGACGTAACCGACAGGCGTGAAAAAACTCTTGCATGCCCACGAGGGTTCAAGCATGTCTGATGTAATCACACGTAATTCAAATCCATATGGTTTTTGAAAAAAATAATAAGGTCGGATACTTTTCTAATAGACCTCGTATACATGTGTGTGTATATATTTTCCAGCTTACTCCCATTGATGAAACTTCTCATTTTCTGCCTGAAAGCTTATTAGGAGACGAGTGTGCTCAGGGCTCCCTGTTTGTTTACAAAATAGACACGCGTTACAGACCTTGAAATCCAACAGCAGGGATCGCTATTATCCAAAGATTTATGAACATACAAATCAATGTGCTTTCTTTATCATGATATTCTCCATTGTGAGATATAAAAGTGTCTTATCATAGTGTTTGTGTGTATATGCATTATAACGCCTCAGCGCACGAGTGAAGTTATGATATTCTTCAGAACAATATGCGCAATATGCATCCAGCAGCATACACGCTGCTGTCATAGACAACTGCCTGTAAAGTTTTTTGGCAAGTTATAACTTTCTAAACAGCATAATTTATAATGAAAGCCACTTCATTTGTGCGGCTCTTTCGGCGCCATGTTTTTTCGGAGATAGCAGTAAGCTCCTCCTACAAATGGAGTGTGCATCCAGATTCACTCCAAACGGTGGGGTTTGAAGCCCTCCGCCTCGCTCCAAAGAGGCTGAAGAGACAGGTCTGTTTATATGATATGAAAAACAAAAAAGTTTAAATATCTACGTTAGAAATGTTAAACTGTAATTACTTTCCTTCATGCACATTATCATACATGTCTTACAACTGTGTGATGTTTCACTCAAATCCACCATCTGGTCTTGGAGGAGTGTTGCTTACAACATCCATACAGATACAGACACAGATTCTTTATTGCCATTGTAACAAGGACAACGAAAGGTAAGGTGCAAACCTTTCAGTGCAAATATAAACCTGAGGAAACCATGTGCAGACATGAAAGGTCTGGCGAAAAAGAAAATAAACAAAATAATGCAATGCTAAAATACCCTCGCCTTATGAGCATTGTGTTCTTTATAATTTGCAGCTGATTAATTAATTATTACGATCCTATTATCTTAATAAACAATTTGTATATGTTCAATAAAACCCCTCTATCAATCAATCAATCAATCATTAACAATATTTACGTTTTAATGTCGTCTGCAGGAGGTTTTGTGTGTGTGTTTAAATGAACTTTTGTGCAAATCGAAGAATATTCGCAGAGCACCCTCTGTGCATTTTCAGGTCTTAATAAGACAAATTTAACCCATAGCAAGTTAGCTTTGAGTTAGCTGACATTAGCGTTCGCAGACATTAGCATTAGCAGACGTTAGCGCGCATGCTAATGTCAGCTAAATATCTTATAATTCACTCCAGAGGTGTTATTAGGTTCCAAAACCAGCATTTTCAGTTTTAGAAGTGTTTATTGCTCACTAGCTTTTACATAATATATGACAAAGAGGTGTTATATTTACACACAAACAAAACAGACTTTACACCTCGCTAGCAGCTTGTGACGTCACCACGCTAAGGTCCGCTAAATGGTTTCTACATCCTTCCAGAGGTGTTATCAGGTTACAAAAACATTTTCAATTTTAGAAGTGTTTATTTCTCACTAGCTTTTACATAATATATGAGAAACATGTATATAAACACACAAAACAAAGCGGCTTTGAATAGACTAGCGACTGACGCCACAGTGTCGCTCTACTCTGAATGACGGTCACCCGCGTCACAAAAACATCAGGTTGAGACGGAATGACTTTTTAACCTCTTAAAATACATCAAGGTTAACCGTATTTGAACTTGCCCAAAGTCTGTGTCCCAAGAATTTCCTGTGAATTTCAAGAGTCTGACAGTATAGGACTAATCACAGACAGATTGATGAACAAAAAGCTGCTGCAATACCCGATGGCCATATTTGATGACTTCAGGTAATAAAATTTATCAGAATGAAAAAGATATGTCCACAGCGCAAAATAAAAAAGAAAACAATTCAATTCAAAACAAGTCTATGATTAGTTCCTTCATTTTGGATGTGTTCGGGAGCAGGTTATTTTCTCTACACCACATTGCCAGCTGTTCCACCTCATCATGGTAGGCGGACTCACTTACTCACTTACTCCAGTGATACAGCCTACCACTGTGGTATCATCTGCATACTTAATGAAGGTGTTGCTGGTGTGGGTAGGTGTACAGTCAGAGGTGTAGAGGGTGAAGAGCAACAGGCTCAGCACACAGCCTTGAGGGGAACCAGCTCTGAGTGTGAGAGCTGTGGATACATGAGGGCAAAACCTGACTCTGTGAGATTTGCTTCGATATAATGGTGCAACATTAAACAGAGAGCAATATAAAATGCTAAGATAAAATATACAATATGTGCCAAAATAAGACAAAATATAAGATAAAAAAACGACATATGAAATATGAAAGGCTGTGTGCAACAGAAAAACAGAACGAAAGAGGAACAGAAAAAAACAGTGCAGTGGGAGGAGTGTAATTAAAACCAAAGCACACTGTCTAAAGTGACCCGTGATAAAATGATAAAGTGACAGAGTTAAGGTTAAGATGACTGAGTTATGAGGAGTTCATGAGTCTAACGGCAGAGGGGAAGAAACTGTTCCTATGGCGGGAGGTTCTGGTCCGGATGGACCGTAGCCTCCTGCCCGAGGGGAGTGGTTTGAATAGACTGTGTGCAGGGTGAGAAGGGTCGGCTGTGATCCGACCTGCTCGGCCCAGAGTCCTGGAGACGTGCAGGTCGTGGAGAGATGGAAGGCTACAGCTGATCACCTTCTCAGCAGAGGCCACAATGCGCTGCAGTCTGTGTCTGTCCCTGGCTGTGGCCCCGGCGTACCACACCGTGATGGAGGAGCAGAGGATGGACTCGATGATGGCCATGTAGAACTGCACCATCTGTTGTATGGCTGGGGGGCCTGGCTGCCTTTTTGTTTCTGTCTTTTGTTTTTCCTTCCAGGTGGCTTGCATTTGGGACTGAGTGGCTGTGTTGCTGAGGTTATCAGGACCTCACCCTGATCACCTGCGGCTCGTCAGGACTCACAGCTGAGGTGCATCTATATGGATTGGAACATGGTGGCATTTAAGACTGGAGTATACAGTGTGTATTTGCCAGAGAAACGACCTTGTGACCAGACGGGTGAGATCGTCGTCTCGGGAGCCATCTCATCATCAGTGGATGCAGAGAACGTCCAGGGTTTGATGCACGGTCTGTGAAAGAGGAGGGGGTGAGGTCTCACGCTCGTCAGCACACTTCCTGAGGTACGTTAGATTTTGTGACTAACGTTTATACAGTCAGTAAATGTGGTGTCCCTCACACCTTTTTATATTGAGCTGTATGTTAGTCATGTATCGGCTTCCACTGCAGTGGAGTTTTGTGAACTGGATGTTCCATGCCTGCAGGTTGGGAAGCTGATTAGTAATCAAGCCAGGAAGTGTTTGCTGTTTGTACACCTTTAAGTGTTCTCTCTGTGTGTAGAGTGTGGACTCACATAATGGTTCCTTCTTTCACAGACTCGGTTTGTTGCGGCCACCTGGGGGGTGTCGGCGGGGTCCTTGGGTCCGAACAGCTTCTGGCTCCGGACCGTTAGCGCTGCTGGGAGCGCACCACGCCAGACCGCACTTTCTTTTGTTATTTTTGTATCACTGTTATGTATTAAATTCAGTTAGCCTTTGTACCGTGCTCTGCTTATTTCATACTGGGTCCTTCAAACGCTGGTCGGTTCTCCGAGCTGCGTCCGACACATAACACCATCAGCTGGACAGGCAGCTTGGCCTTCTTCAGCTGCCGCAGGTAGTACATCCTCTGCTGGACCTTCTTGATGAGGGAGCTGATGGTTGACTCCCACTTGAGGTCCTGGGTGATGGTGGTGCTAAGGAAGCGGTGACAGTCCACAGTGGTGATGGGGCTGTTGGTGAGGGTGAGGGAGGGCGGGGGGAAGTCCACGATCATCTCCACTGTTTTCTGGGCGTTGAGCTCCAAGTTGTTGCTGCTACACCAGGTCACCAGCCGGTCCACCTCCCTCCTGTAGGCAGACTCATCCCCATCCGAAATGAGTCCGATGAGGGTGGTGTCGTCCGCAAACTTGATGAGCTTTATGGAGTCGTGGCTGGAGGTGCAGCAGTTAGTGTACAGGGAGAAGAGCAGAGGGGAAAGGACACAGCCCTGTGGAGATCCTGTGCTGAGAGCCCGAGTGTTCGAGACATTCTTTCCCAGCCTCACATGCTGACTCCGGTCCGTCAGGAAGTCTGTGATCCACCTGCAGGTGGAGTCGGGCACGTGGAGCAGAGAAAGCTTGTCCTGGAGCAAAGTCGGAAGGATGGTGTTGAATGCAGAGCTGAAGTCCACAAACAGGATCCTAGCGTAGGTTCCTGGGGAGTCCAGGTGCAGCAGGATGGAGTGCAGGGCCAGGTTTATGGCGTCGTCTACAGACCTGTTGGCTCTGTAGGCAAACTGCAGGGGGTCCAGGAGGGGGTCGGTGATGGACTTCAGGTGGGATAAAACCAGGCGTTCGAAGGTCTTCATGACTACAGACGTGAGAGCCACAGGCCTGTAGTCATTAAGTCCAGTGATGCGTGGTTTCTTGGGGACTGGAACTATAATGGAGGACTTGAAGCAGACTGGAACATGGCATGACTCCAGGGAGGTGTTGAAGATCCCCGTGAAGACTGGGGCCAGCTCATCAGCACAGTGTCTCAGGGTGGCAGGAGAGACATAGTCTGGGCCAGGGGCCTTACGTGGATTCAGCCTTTTGAAGTGTCTTCTCACATCCTCCTCTTGGACGGAGAGGGCAACGGGGGGAGGGCAGCGGTGAGAGGGGCGAGGTCCAGGGTGTTTGAATATCCAGTTGTGTGGGGGGTGGGGAGGTGTGAGTCCTTGTCTTCTAAGCGTGAATAGAAGACGTTCAGGTCGTTTGCCAGCTTCAGGTCGTCAATAGAACGAGGTGCTTTGGGCTTGTAGTTGGTGATCTCTTTCAACCCCCTCCACACAGAGGCTGAGTCGTTGGCAGAGAACCTTTGCTGCAGACGTGAAGTGTACATGGATTTAGCCTTTGCCACCTCCTTGCTAAATCTGTACTTTGCACCTCTATAGCTGTCTCTGTCTCCTTCTCTGAAAGCCACCTCTTTCTGCTGACGGAGCTGCCGGAGTTTAGGTGTGAACCAGGGCTTGTTGTTGTTATATCTCACCCTGGTGCGCTGTGGGATGATGCTGTCTTCACAGAAATGAATATATGACGTCACAGTGTCCGTGTAGTCATCTAGACTGTCTGTTCAAGCCTCAAACATATCCCAATCCGTAGTGCCCAAGCACGCACGTAGCTCCTCCACAGCTTCATTGCTCCACGCTTTAGATGTCCTCACAACAGGTTTAGAGAGTTTTAGTCTCTGTCTGTATGCGGGGATCAAGTGGACCATCACGTGATCTGAGCGTCCCAAAGCTGCACGGGCCACCGCTTGGTACGCCCCGCTCACTGTCGTGTAACAATGATCTAACGTGCTCCCTTCTCTGGTCGGGCATTTAACAAACTGTTTGTATTTTGGTAATTCCTGACTGAGATTCCCTTTGTTAAAATCACAGAGAATTATAACAAGAGAGTCCGGAAAGTCTCTCTCCATGCTCATAATCTGATCCGCGAGCGCGCGCTCGGCCTCGTGCACGTCCGCGCTCGGTGGAATATACACAGAGCAAAGTATGAAAGAGTTAAACTCACGTGGAGAGTAGAACGGTCTGCAGTTTATGAGGAGATATTCCAGAGAGGGACAGCAGTGTTGGGAGATCACAGTCACATCGGCGCACCAGGCGTTGTTGATATAGAAGCAGAGTCCTCCCCCTCTAGTTTTTCCATCAGAGAGTGCTCGGTCTCTGTCTGCGCGGAGGAGTTGGAATCCCTCTAGCTGGAGCGCGCAGTCCGTTGTCTGTGCATTTAACCACGTCTCCGTGAAGCACAGTACACAAGATGAGGAGAAATCTCTATTCTTCTTCATCAGCAGTGCCAGCTCATCCATCTTGTTGTGGAGTGAGCGGACGTTGGAGAGAAATATCCCAGGTAGGGGCGTGCACATGCCCCTTCGTCTGAGGCGCACGAGAGCTCCAGCTCGTTTTTCTCTCCGCCGGCATCTCACTCTTTTGGCCAAAAAGTGAACCAGTTCAGCTGCAGGCACTAAAAAAACTGGCGTAATGTCCGTGGGTGTTGATGATCTGAAGTTTAGAAGCTCCTCGCGGGTGTAGGAGCACGATGACACTCAATTTACGCACAAAAACAGACAAAACAAGGAGCACCAGAATACCAGGGCGCCTTCACGTGGCGCCATCTTGGATAGGTTTTAGACCAAGCAGAGGGAAAAAATATGGACTCACTCAATTCTGAGGAAAAAATTATGGAATCATGAAAAACAAAAGAACGCTCCAACACATCACTAGTATTTTGTTGCACCACCTCTGGCTTTTATAACAGCTTGCAGTCTCTGAGGCATGGACTTAATGAGTGACAAACAGTACTCTTCATCAATCTGGCTCCAACTTTCTCTGATTGCTGTTGCCAGATCAGCTTTGCAGGTTGGAGCCTTGACATGGACCATTTTCTTCAACTTCCACCAAAAATTTTCAATTGGATTAAGATCCGGACTATTTGCAGGCCATGACACTGACCCTATGCGTCTTTTTGCAAGGAATGTTTTCACAGTTTTTGCTCTATGGCAAGATGCATTATCATCTTGAGAAATGATTTCATCATCCCCAAACATCCTTCCAATTGATGGGATAAGAAAGTGTCCAAAATATCAACGTAAACTTGTGCATTTATTGATGATGTAATGACAGCCATCTCCCCAGTGCCTTTACCTGACATGCAGCCCCATATCATCAATGACTGTGGAAATTTACATGTTCTCTTCAGGCAGTCATCTTTATGAATCTCATTGGAACGGCACCAAACAAAAGTTCCAGCGTCATCACCTTGCCCAATGCAGATTCGAGATTCATCACTGAATATGACTTTCATCCAGTCATCCACAGTCCACGATTGCTTGTCCTTAGCCCATTGTAACCTTGTTTTCTTCTGTTTAGGCATTAATGATGGCTTTCGTTTAGCTTTTCTATATGTAAATCCCATTTGCTTTGGGCGGTTTCTTACAGTTCGGTCACAGACGTTGACTCCAGTTTCCTCCCATTCGTTCCTCATTTGTTTTGTTGTGCATTTTCGATTTTTGAGACATATAGCTTTAAGTTTTCTGTCTTGACGCTTTGATGTCTTCCTTGGTCTACCAGTATGTTTGCCTTTAACAACCTTCCCATGTTGTTTGTATTTGGTCCAGTTTAGACACAACTGACTGTGAACAACCAACATCTTTTGCAACACTGCGTGATGATTTACCCTCTTTTAAGAGTTTGATAATCCTCTCCTTTGTTTCAATTGACATCTCTCATGTTGGAGCCATGATTCATGTCAGTCCACTTGGTGCAACAGCTCTCCAAGGTGTGATCACTCCTTTTTAGATGCAGACTAATGAGTAGATCTGATTTGATGCAGGTGTTAGTTTTGGGGATGATAATTTACAGGGTGATTCCATAATTTATTCCTCAGAATTGAGTGATTCCATATTTTTTTTTCCCTCTGCTTGGTCTAAAAAAGTAACCGTTACTGACGGCCACAATTTCTTTTCCAGATTTTTTATAGTGTTTCTTAAAGCCAGAAAGTTGCCATTTGAAATGACTTTAGTTTTGTGTCATGTCTGTGATCTGCTTTTTTCCTACAAAATTAAACAACTGAATGAACATCCTCCAAGGCCGGTGATTCCATAATTTTTGCCAGGGGTTGTATAATCCACAAAGAAAAGACAAGCATAGTTATCCTGTTTCTGCAGGTGGGTCACCATGGTGTGGAGGGCAGTGGTCACAGCATCCTCTGTTGACCTGTTGGCCTTGTAAGCAAATGTCTGAAGTGGGGGTTGTGAATGACATAATGTCACTTCTAACCACTTTTTCAAAACACTTCATCACCACTCATGTGAGTGCAACAGGCGGGGCTGGGGTGGGGTCTTAGGGGGTCCTGCTGGCTGTGTTGGGGGACTCTCAGGTGTTGGGGGAGTCTGTGCTTCCCAGCTCGGGCGTTCTGGTCCAGCCCCTTGTCTGAGGGCTGGATCTCGCCCTCGTTGGCTCGGTGGTCCCTGCCCGGGCTTGGGGTTCGGTTGTGCTGTCTCCTTGGCTCTTTGGCCCCTCCTCCCCGCCGCCACTTGCTCCTCCTGTGGGGCCGTGGCCCGAGTGGTGCGGTTCAGTGGTGTAGTCTACATGGAACGCAGGTAGACGATGTCTACTCGCCTACACGTGACTAGCGGCGTGCCGCACGGCGGCCATTATTAAGGGTGGAGAGAGCGCCTTGAGCCTGTTAAACAGAAGCGAAATGAGGAGAAAAAAGGCAGCCAGTGCTTCACCATCAACTGCACCAACTACAAAAACAAATTCTCCAATACTAAAATGAACTGTACAATAGCCTTAATGTCATTATGTAAAACAAATGTCTATTTTAAAGTCGTTATGTCACAATTTAATATCAATATACTGAGACCATAACTCAACACCATAAGTTCTTTTCATAAAGCTGCGTTCACATGCATACAAATATGGAAACAAAAATGTTTAAATATATTTATGTCTATATATACTTGCAGTTGTTGTTTAATATGATATGTACATGGTGGTCACAGGCGGCATTTAAATTTTAACAGTGTGATTGTAGGGGATGGAGGAGGTACTTTTTATCCTGACTGAGGGTCAAAAGTCATAAATTCTGAATGGCTTTATATCTACTTAGTAAAAATCATATATACGAGGTCTGTTAGAAAAGTATCGGACCTTTTTATTTTTTCAAAAACTATATGGATTTGAATCACGTGCGATTACATCAGACAAGCTTGAACCCTCATGGATATGCGAGAGTTTTTTCATGCCTGTCGGTTACATCATTCGCCTGTGGGCAGGCTTTGAGTGAGGAGTGGTCCACCCCTCCCGTCGGAATCTCTTTGTCTGAGAACTTCCTGAGAGACTGGCGCTTTGCTTGATCAAAATTTTTTCAAAAACTGTGAGGCACATCGAAGTGGACACCATTCGAGAAATTCAGCTGGTTTTCTGTGAAAATTTTAACGGCTGATGAGAGATTATGGACTGTTGCTGTCGCTGTAAGGACTTCCCACGGAGCGGGACGTCACGACGCGCCCTGAGCCGCCGCTGTCTGCCTGTTTCGAGCTGAAAGCTTCCAAATTTAAATCTATGTTGACCCAGAACGTCGTGAGACAACAGAGAACTTTCAGAAGAGGTCGGGATCAGCAGTTTATCCGGACATTCCACTGTTAAAGGAGATTTTGTAATGAAAGAAAGTGTGGACGGGTCCGCGCGTCGGCAGGCAGCCGGCGCCGCGCGCCGCCACAGGAAAAACACCTCCGTTGGAAGCCTTAAGGACAAGTTGGAACATGTCCAGCTGTTAAACAATTTCTCAGATACTCACTCAACTGAAAGCCATCAAAAGCCGCGTGGTTTTTACAAATGGTTATCAACACGGAGGTGTTTTTCCTGTGCCGCCGCACCGCGCCGGCTGCGTCCCGACGCACGGACCCATCCGCATGTCTTTCATTAATAAAATCTCCTTTAACAGTGGAATGTCCGGATAAACTGCTGATCTTGACCTCTTCTGAAAGTTCTCTGTTCTGTGACGACGTCCTGGGTCAACAGAGGCTTAAATTTGGAAGCTTTCAGCTCGAAACAGGCAGACAGCGGCGGCTCAGGGCGCGTCGCGGCGGCTCAGGGCGCGTCGCGACGTCCCGCTCCGTGGGTAGTCCTTACAGCGACAGCAACAGTCCATAATCTCTCATCAGCCGTTAAAATTTTCACAGAAAACCAGCTGAATTTCTCAAATGGTGTCCACTTCAATCTGCCTCACAGGTTCTGAAAAAACTTTGATCAAGCAAAGCGCCAGTCTCTCAGGAATAAGTCAGACAAAGGAATTCCGACGGGAGGGGTGGACCACTCCTCACTCAAAGCCAGCCCACAGTCGAATGACGCAACCGACAGGCATGAAAAAACTCACGCATGCGCACGAGGGTTCAAGGTTGTCTGATGTAATTGCACGTGATTCAAATCCATATAGTTTTTGAAAAAAATAAAAAGGTACGTTAGTTTTATCACAGACCTCGTATGTTGTTGTCATTAAAAGACTAGCAATAATATTACAGAGGAAAAAGCAGCAAGGTAAATGAGCACAATGGCAAGGCATACTTCAGATTTATATTTTAATACATAAGAATTTTTTATCCAGGTATGTATGGGTTCATTAGAGCTTTTAATCAGCATGAATACAACTTACAAGGCTTCATTTATTAAAAATCCATCCAGAATTATGATGACAGGAAAAAAAAACACCACAGTAAATGAACAGAATGGCATATTTTCCCCAAATTTCCACATTTTACATAAAACATTTTTTTTCTACCCAGACATGAAAGCGCAATTAAAGGGCTTTAAAACAAGCCTACTTTTATTAAAATCTGTTAACAAATAGCGACAATAGAGAGAGGAAAGCAACACAGTTTGTCATAATTTCCCCAAATTTCTGCATTTTACATAAAAGGTTTTTTTTCACCCACACATGCATAGGTTCATTGGAAAGAGCTTTCAAAGGGCTTTAAAACAAGCCTACATTTATTAAAATCCGTTAAGAAATAAGGACGCTAGTGCAAAAAAAGCGGTCAGTTTATTATTGATGATCGGCACATCTCCACCCTGAGTAATGGCACCTTCCCAACGCTAACAGATTGAGGCGCGCACATCCATTCCAGTCTATATTTCCATGGCAGAAACCAATGATCTCTACAAAATGGATCGGTGTAGAAACAAACCACTGATCTGTACAAAACGGATTGGTACAGAAACCACTGATCTGTACAAAACAAACGTGTCACAGGACTGCTCATTTATGGAGCAATGTTTCTGTGTAGGCTCTCAGTTGTCCAGGTGGTTTCCATAGTAGAGAAGCTTGAATCTTCGACTGGACTGGGTTGCTTGACGTGAGGACGTTTCGCTTCATATCACAGAAGCTTCCTCAGCTAAAATTCTTGCTCTGGTAGTCTGACTTCTGTCTTGACTCTTGTAGAGAAGAATAAACCAGAAGCCAACAAAAGCTGGAGTTTTTTAACCTAACCAGACCCCACCTACCGAGAGGCTGACTGCTATAGGCTAGTGACTAAACAATAGCTCTAATTAGCACCTATTGTGCTCTAGTTAGCACTCTCCTAATGACAGGATGGAATCCTCCCCTGATGGCTCCCTTGACGACTCTCTCCTGATGACGTGAATGACTCATTACCATGAACAAAAGACTGAAACTGCTTTGACCTGAGTACCACATTGTAAACAGGGGACAAAGCGTGTCTGAGACCCGCTCCGCGGTTAAGGGGGGGTTTCAATTGTTTTACAAAGAATGCTTCCTTGACACCTGTCTCAAACCATTTCTTCTCTCTGGCTAAGATTTTAACTTCCTTGTCCTCAAACGTGTGGTTAGTGTCTTTCAGGTGGAGATGAACTGCAGACTGAGGTCCACTGGCGACCTCTCTGCGGTGCTGGTATAGCCTCTTGTGTAAAAGTTGCGTTGTCTCACCTATGTAGTGTTCATTACAGTTTTCCTGACATCTGATATGATACACTACATTGCTCTGTTTGTAACTAGGAATCCTGTCCTTAGGGTGAACTAATTTCTGTCTCAAGGTGTTGACTGGTTTAAAGTAAACTGGGATTTTGTGCTGTCTGAAGATCCTCTGTAGTTTTTCCCCTACTCCTGCTAAATAAGGGAGAGACACTCCTCTTCTTTTTGTCTCCGTCTCCTGTCTATCTGGTCTCTTTTTTTTCTGAGACTTCTGCACTTTGTCCAGGGACCAACGTGGGTACCCACATACTGTGAGGGCTTTCCGGAGAAGTTGTTGTTGTATGGCTGGGGGGCCTGGCTGCCTTTTTGTTTCTGTCTTTTGTTTTTCCTTCCAGGTGGCTTGCATTTGGGACTGAGTGGCTGTGTTGCTGAGGTTATCAGGACCTCACCCTGATCACCTGCGGCTCGTCAGGACTCACAGCTGAGGTGCATCTATATGGATTGGAACATGGTGGCATTTAAGACTGGAGTATACAGTGTGTATTTGCCAGAGAAACGACCTTGTGACCAGACGGGTGAGATCGTCGTCTCGGGAGCCATCTCATCATCAGTGGATGCAGAGAACGTCCAGGGTTTGATGCACGGTCTGTGAAAGAGGAGGGGGTGAGGTCTCACGCTCGTCAGCACACTTCCTGAGGTACGTTAGATTTTGTGACTAACGTTTATACTGTCAGTAAATGTGGTGTCCCTCACACCTTTTTATATTGAGCTGTATGTTAGTCATGTATCGGCTTCCACTGCAGTGGAGTTTTGTGAACTGGATGTTCCATGCCTGCAGGTTGGGAAGCTGATTAGTAATCAAGCCAGGAAGTGTTTGCTGTTTGTACACCTTTAAGTGTTCTCTCTGTGTGTAGAGTGTGGACTCACATAATGGTTCCTTCTTTCACAGACTCGGTTTGTTGCGGCCACCTGGGGGGTGTCGGCGGGGTCCTTGGGTCCGAACAGCTTCTGGCTCCGGACCGTTAGCGCTGCTGGGAGCGCACCACGCCAGACCGCACTTTCTTTTGTTATTTTTGTATCACTGTTATGTATTAAATTCAGTTAGCCTTTGTACCGTGCTCTGCTTATTTCATACTGGGTCCTTCAAACGCTGGTCGGTTCTCCGAGCTGCGTCCGACACATAACACCATCAGCTGGACAGGCAGCTTGGCCTTCTTCAGCTGCCGCAGGAAGTACATCCTCTGCTGGACCTTCTTGATGAGGGAGCTGATGGTTGACTCCCACTTGAGGTCCTGGGTGATGGTGGTGCTAAGGAAGCGGTGACAGTCCACAGTGGTGATGGGGCTGTTGGTGAGGGTGAGGGAGGGCGGGGGGAAGTCCACGATCATCTCCACTGTTTTCTGGGCGTTGAGCTCCAAGTTGTTGCTGCTACACCAGGTCACCAGCCGGTCCACCTCCCTCCTGTAGGCAGACTCATCCCCATCCGAAATGAGTCCGATGAGGGTGGTGTCGTCCGCAAACTTGATGAGCTTTATGGAGTCGTGGCTGGAGGTGCAGCAGTTAGTGTACAGGGAGAAGAGCAGAGGGGAAAGGACACAGCCCTGTGGAGATCCTGTGCTGAGAGCCCGAGTGTTCGAGACATTCTTTCCCAGCCTCACATGCTGACTCCGGTCCGTCAGGAAGTCTGTGATCCACCTGCAGGTGGAGTCGGGCACGTGGAGCAGAGAAAGCTTGTCCTGGAGCAAAGTCGGAAGGATGGTGTTGAATGCAGAGCTGAAGTCCACAAACGGGATCCTAGCGTAGGTTCCTGGGGAGTCCAGGTGCAGCAGGATGGAGTGCAGGGCCAGGTTTATGGCGTCGTCTACAGACCTGTTGGCTCTGTAGGCAAACTGCAGGGGGTCCAGGAGGGGGTCGGTGATGGACTTCAGGTGGGATAAAACCAGGCGTTCGAAGGTCTTCATGACTACAGACGTGAGAGCCACAGGCCTGTAGTCATTAAGTCCAGTGATGCGTGGTTTCTTGGGGACTGGAACTATAATGGAGGACTTGAAGCAGACTGGAACATGGCATGACTCCAGGGAGGTGTTGAAGATCCCCGTGAAGACTGGGGCCAGCTCATCAGCACAGTGTCTCAGGGTGGCAGGAGAGACATAGTCTGGGCCAGGGGCCTTACGTGGATTCAGCCTTTTGAAGTGTCTTCTCACATCCTCCTCTTGGACGGAGAGGGCAACGGGGGGAGGGCAGCGGTGAGAGGGGCAAGGTCCAGGGTGTTTGAATATCCAGTTGTGTGGGGGGTGAGGAGGTGTGAGTCCTCGTCTTCTAAGCGTGAATAGAAGACGTTCAGGTCATTTGCCAGCTTCAGGTCGTCAATAGAACGAGGTGCTTTGGGCTTGTAGTTGGTGATCTCTTTCAACCCCCTCCACACAGAGGCTGAGTCGTTGGCAGAGAACCTTTGCTGCAGACGTGAAGTGTACATGGATTTAGCCTTTGCCACCTCCTTGCTAAATCTGTACTTTGCACCTCTATAGCTGTCTCTGTCTCCTTCTCTGAAAGCCACCTCTTTCTGCTGACGGAGCTGCCGGAGTTTAGGTGTGAACCAGGGCTTGTTGTTGTTATATCTCACCCTGGTGCGCTGTGGGATGATGCTGTCTTCACAGAAATGAATATATGACGTCACAGTGTCCGTGTAGTCATCTAGACTGTCTGTTCAAGCCTCAAACATATCCCAATCCGTAGTGCCCAAGCACGCACGTAGCTCCTCCACAGCTTCATTGCTCCACACTTTAGATGTCCTCACAACAGGTTTAGAGAGTTTTAGTCTCTGTCTGTATGCGGGGATCAAGTGGACCATCACGTGATCTGAGCGTCCCAAAGCTGCACGGGCCACCGCTTGGTACGCCCCGCTCACTGTCGTGTAACAATGATCTAACATGCTCCCTTCTCTGGTCGGGCATTTAAGAAACTGTTTGTATTTGGTAATTCCTGACTGAGATTCCCTTTGTTAAAATCACAGAGAATTATAACAAGAGAGTCCGGAAAGTCTCTCTCCATGCTCATAATCTGATCCGCGAGCGCTGCTGCTCGGCCTCGTGCACGTCCGCGCTCGGTGGAATATACACAGAGCAAAGTATGAAAGAGTTAAACTCACGTGGAGAGTAGAACGGTCTGCAGTTTATGAGGAGATATTCCAGAGAGGGACAGCAGTGTTGGGAGATCACAGTCACATCGGCGCACCAGGCGTTGTTGATATAGAAGCAGAGTCCTCCCCCTCTAGTTTTTCCATCAGAGAGTGCTCGGTCTCTGTCTGCGCGGAGGAGTTGGAATCCCTCTAGCTGGAGCGCGCAGTCCGTTGTCTGTGCATTTAACCACGTCTCCGTGAAGCACAGTACACAAGATGAGGAGAAATCTCTATTCTTCTTCATCAGCAGTGCCAGCTCATCCATCTTGTTGTGGAGTGAGCGGACGTTGGAGAGAAATATCCCAGGTAGGGGCGTGCGCATGCCCCTTCGTCTGAGGCGCACGAGAGCTCCAGCTCGTTTTTCTCTCCGCCGGCATCTCACTCTTTTGGCCAAAAAGTGAACCAGTTCAGCTGCAGGCACTAAAAAAACTGGCGTAATGTCCGTGGGTGTTGATGATCTGAAGTTTAGAAGCTCCTCGCGGGTGTAGGAGCACGATGACACTCGATTTACGCACAAAAACAGACAAAACAAGGAGCACCAGAATACCAGGGCGCCTTCACGTGGCGCCATCTTGGATAGGTTTTAGACCAAGCAGAGGGAAAAAAATATGGACTCACTCAATTCTGAGGAAAAAATTATGGAATCATGAAAAACAAAAGAACGCTCCAACACATCACTAGTATTTTGTTGCACCACCTCTGGCTTTATAACAGCTTGCAGTCTCTGAGGCATGGACTTAATGAGTGACAAACAGTACTCTTCATCAATCTGGCTCCAACTTTCTCTGATTGCTGTTGCCAGATCAGCTTTGCAGGTTGGAGCCTTGACATGGACCATTTTCTTCAACTTCCACCAAAAATTTTCAATTGGATTAAGATCCGGACTATTTGCAGGCCATGACACTGACCCTATGCGTCTTTTTGCAAGGAATGTTTTCACAGTTTTTGCTCTATGGCAAGATGCATTATCATCTTGAGAAATGATTTCATCATCCCCAAACATCCTTCCAATTGATGGGATAAGAAAAGTGTCCAAAATATCAACGTAAACTTGTGCATTTATTGATGATGTAATGAC
Source organism: Thalassophryne amazonica (assembly GCF_902500255.1). NCBI lineage: Eukaryota > Metazoa > Chordata > Actinopteri > Batrachoidiformes > Batrachoididae > Thalassophryne > Thalassophryne amazonica. The sequence goes on from NC_047104.1 coordinate 74,980,986, forward strand.
AGCCATCTCCCCAGTGCCTTTACCTGACATGCAGCCCCATATCATCAATGACTGTGGAAATTTACATGTTCTCTTCAGGCAGTCATCTTTATGAATCTCATTGGAACGGCACCAAACAAAAGTTCCAGCGTCATCACCTTGCCCAATGCAGATTCGAGATTCATCACTGAATATGACTTTCATCCAGTCATCCACAGTCCACGATTGCTTGTCCTTAGCCCATTGTAACCTTGTTTTCTTCTGTTTAGGCATTAATGATGGCTTTCGTTTAGCTTTTCTATATGTAAATCCCATTTGCTCTTGGGCGGTTTCTTACAGTTCGGTCACAGACGTTGACTCCAGTTTCCTCCCATTCGTTCCTCATTGTTTTGTTGTGCATTTCGATTTTTGAGACATATAGCCTTTAAGTTTTCTGTCTTGACGCTTTGATGTCTTCCTTGGTCTACCAGTATGTTTGCCTTTAACAACCTTCCATGTTGTTTGTATTTGGTCCAGTTTAGACACAACTGACTGTGAACAACCAACATCTTTTGCAACACTGCGTGATGATTTACCCTCTTTTAAGAGTTTGATAATCCTCTCTTTGTTTCAATTGACATCTCTCATGTTGGAGCCATGATTCATGTCAGTTCCACTTGGTGCAACAGCTCTCCAAGGTGTGATCACTCCTTTTAGATGCAGACTAATGAGTAGATCTGATTTGATGCAGGTGTTAGTTTTGGGGATGATAATTTACAGGGTGATTCCATAATTTATTCCTCAGAATTGAGTGATTCCATATTTTTTTTTCCCTCTGCTTGGTCTAAAAAAGTAACCGTTACTGACGGCCACAATTTCTTTTCCAGATTTTTTATAGTGTTTCTTAAAGCCAGAAAGTTGCCATTTGAAATGACTTTAGTTTTGTGTCATGTCTGTGATCTGCTTTTTTCCTACAAAATTAAACAACTGAATGAACATCCTCCAAGGCCGGTGATTCCATAATTTTTGCCAGGGGTTGTATAATCCACAAAGGAAAGACAAGCATAGTTATCCTGTTTCTGCAGGTGGGTCACCATGGTGTGGAGGGCAGTGGTCACAGCATCCTCTGTTGACCTGTTGGCCTTGTAAGCAAATGTCTGAAGTGGGGGTTGTGAATGACATAATGTCACTTCTAACCACTTTTTCAAAACACTTCATCACCACTCATGTGAGTGCAACAGGCGGGGCTGGGGTGGGGTCTTAGGGGGTCCTGCTGGCTGTGTTGGGGGACTCTCAGGTGTTGGGGGAGTCTGTGCTTCCCAGCTCGGGCGTTTTGGTCCAGCCCCTTGTCTGAGGGCCGGATCTCGCCCTCGTTGGCTCGGTGGTCCCTGCCCGGGCTTGGGGTTCGGTTGTGCTGTCTCCTTGGCTCTTTGGCCCCTCCTCCCCGCCGCCACTTGCTCCTCCTGTGGGGCCGTGGCCCGAGTGGTGCGGTTCAGTGGTGTAGTCTACATGGAACGCAGGTAGACGATGTCTACTCGCCTACACGTGACTAGCGGCGTGCCGCACGGCGGCCATTATTAAGGGTGGAGAGAGCGCCTTGAGCCTGTTAAACAGAAGCGAAATGAGGAGAAAAAAGGCAGCCAGTGCTTCACCATCAACTGCACCAACTACAAAAACAAATTCTCCAATACTAAAATGAACTGTACAATAGCCTTAATGTCATTATGTAAAACAAATGTCTATTTTAAAGTCGTTATGTCACAATTTAATATCAATATACTGAGACCATAACTCAACACCATAAGTTCTTTTCATAAAGCTGCGTTCACATGCATACAAATATGGAAACAAAAATGTTTAAATATATTTATGTCTATATATACTTGCAGTTGTTGTTTAATATGATATGTACATGGTGGTCACAGGCGGCATTTAAATTTTAACAGTGTGATTGTAGGGGATGGAGGAGGTACTTTTACCCTGACTGAGGGTCAAAAGTCATAAATTCTGAATGGCTTTATATCTACTTAGTAAAAATCATATATACGAGGTCTGTTAGAAAAGTATCGGACCTTTTTATTTTTTCAAAAACTATATGGATTTGAATCACGTGCGATTACATCAGACAAGCTTGAACCCTCATGGATATGCGAGAGTTTTTTCATGCCTGTCAGTTACATCATTCGCCTGTGGGCAGGCTTTGAGTGAGGAGTGGTCCACCCCTCCCGTCGGAATCTCTTTGTCTGAGAACTTCCTGAGAGACTGGCGCTTTGCTTGATCAAAATTTTTCAAAAACTGTGAGGCACATCGAAGTGGACACCATTCGAGAAATTCAGCTGGTTTTCTGTGAAAATTTTAACGGCTGATGAGAGATTATGGACTGTTGCTGTCGCTGTAAGGACTTCCCACGGAGCGGGACGTCACGACGCGCCCTGAGCCGCCGCTGTCTGCCTGTTTCAAGCTGAAAGCTTCCAAATTTAAATCTATGTTGACCCAGAACGTCGTGAGACAACAGAGAACTTTCAGAAGAGGTCGGGATCAGCAGTTTATCCGGACATTCCACTGTTAAAGGAGATTTTGTAATGAAAGAAAGTGCGGACGGGTCCGCGCGTCGGCAGGCAGCCGGCGCCGCCACAGGAAAAACACCTCCGTTGGAAGCCTTAAGGACAAGTTGGAACATGTCCAGCTGTTAAACAATTTCTCAGATACTCACTCAACTGAAAGCCATCAAAAGCCGCGTGGTTTTTACAAATGGTTATCAACACGGAGGTGTTTTTCCTGTGCCGCCGCACCGCGCCGGCTGCGTCCCGACGCGCGGACCCATCCGCATGTCTTTCATTAATAAAATCTCCTTTAACAGTGGAATGTCCGGATAAACTGCTGATCTTGACCTCTTCTGAAAGTTCTCTGTTCTGTGACGACGTCCTGGGTCAACAGAGGCTTAAATTTGGAAGCTTTCAGCTCGAAACAGGCAGACAGCGGCGGCTCAGGGCGCGTCGCGACGTCCCGCTCCGTGGGTAGTCCTTACAGCGACAGCAACAGTCCATAATCTCTCATCAGCCGTTAAAATTTTCACAGAAAACCAGCTGAATTTCTCAAATGGTGTCCACTTCAATCTGCCTCACAGGTTCTGAAAAAACTTTGATCAAGCAAAGCGCCAGTCTCTCAGGAATAAGTCAGACAAAGGAATTCCGACGGGAGGGGTGGACCACTCCTCACTCAAAGCCAGCCCACAGTCGAATGACGCAACCGACAGGCATGAAAAAACTCACGCATGCGCACGAGGGTTCAAGGTTGTCTGATGTAATCGCACGTGATTCAAATCTATATAGTTTTTGAAAAAAATAAAAAGGTACGTTAGTTTTATCACAGACCTCGTATGTTGTTGTCATTAAAAGACTAGCAATAATATTACAGAGGAAAAAGCAGCAAGGTAAATGAGCACAATGGCAAGGCATACTTCAGATTTATATTTTAATACATAAGAATTTTTTATCCAGGTATGTATGGGTTCGTTAGAGCTTTTAATCAGCATGAATACAACTTACAAGGCTTCATTTATTAAAAATCCATCCAGAATTATGATGACAGGAAAAAAAAACACCACAGTAAATGAACAGAATGGCATATTTTCCCCAAATTTCCACATTTTACATAAAACATTTTTTTTCTACCCAGACATGAAAGCGCAATTAAAGGGCTTTAAAACAAGCCTACTTTTATTAAAATCTGTTAACAAATAGCGACATAGAGAGAGGAAAGCAGCACAGTTTGTCATAATTTCCCCAAATTTCTGCATTTTACATAAAAGGTTTTTTTTCACCCCACACATGCATAGGTTCATTGGAAAGAGCTTTCAAAGGGCTTTAAACAAGCCTACATTTATTAAAATCCGTTAAGAAATAAGGACGCTAGTGCAAAAAAAAGCGGGTCAGTTTATTATTGATGATCGGCACATCTCCACCCTGAGTAATGGCACCTTCCCAACGCTAACAGATTGAGGCACGCACATCCATTCCAGTCTATATTTCCATGGCAGAAACCAATGATCTCTACAAAATGGATCGGTGTAGAAACAAACCACTGATCTGTACAAAACGGATTGGTACAGAAACCACTGATCTGTACAAAACAAACGTGTCACAGGACTGCTCATTTATGGAGCAATGTTTCTGTGTAGGCCCTCAGTTGTCCAGGTGGTTTCCATAGTAGAGAAGCTTGAATCTTCGACTGGACTGGGTTGCTTGACGTGAGGACGTTTCGCTTCATATCACAGAAGCTTCCTCAGCTAAAATTCTTGCTCTGGTAGTCTGACTTCTGTCTTGACTCTTGTAGAGAAGAATAAACCAGAAGCCAACAAAAGCTGGAGTTTTTTAACCTAACCAGACCCCACCTACCGAGAGGCTGACTGCTATAGGCTAGTGACTAAACAATAGCTCTAATTAGCACCTATTGTGCTCTAGTTAGCACTCTCCTAATGACAGGACGGAATCCTCCCCTGATGGCTCCCTTGACGACTCTCTCCTGATGACGTGAATGACTCATTACCATGAACAAAAGACCTGAAACTGCTTTGACCTGAGTACCACATTGTAAACAGGGACAAAGCGTGTCTGAGACCCGCTCCGCGGTTAAGGGGGGGTTTCAATTGTTTTACAAAGAATGCTTCCTTGACACCTGTCTCAAACCATTTCTTCTCTCTGGCTAAGATTTTAACTTCCTTGTCCTCAAACGTGTGGTTAGTGTCTTTCAGGTGGAGATGAACTGCAGACTGAGGTCCACTGGCGACCTCTCTGCGGTGCTGGTATAGCCTCTTGTGTAAAAGTTGCTTTGTCTCACCTATGTAGTGTTCATTACAGTTTTCCTGACATCTGATATGATACACTACATTGCTCTGTTTGTAACTAGGAATCCTGTCCTTAGGGTGAACTAATTTCTGTCTCAAGGTGTTGACTGGTTTAAAGTAAACCGGGATTTTGTGCTGTCTGAAGATCCTCTGTAGTTTTTCCCCTACTCCTGCTAAATAAGGGAGAGACACTCCTCTTCTTTTTGTCTCTGTCTCCTGTCTATCTGGTCTCTTTTTTTTCTGAGACTTCTGCACTTTGTCCAGGGACCAACGTGGGTACCCACATACTGTGAGGGCTTTCCGGAGAAGTTGTTGCTCTTTAGCCCTTCCCTCTGCAGTTGTGGGCACCTGTAGGGCTCTGTGTTGAAGAATCCTGATCACCCCGAGCTTGTGTTCAAGGGGGTGGTTTGAGCCAAAGAGCAGTTATTGGTCAGTGTGAGTGGGTTTTCTGTAAACCGCTGTCTGAAGCTGCCTGTTCTCTCCAATCGTAACATCACAGTCCAAGAAGGCTAAATGGTTGTTTCTGGCACCCTCACGTGTGAACTTGATATTGGAGTCCACCGAATTGATGTGTTCTGTAAAGTCCTCGACCTCCTGTTGCTTGATTTTAACCCATGTGTCATCGACATATCTGAACCAGTGACTGGGAGAGATGCCCAGTGGAACGACGTCAAGGCTGTCTTCTCCACTCGCTCCATGTACAGATTGGCCACAATGGGGGATACTGGAGACCCCATCACACAACCATGGATCTGCCTGTAGTAATTCCCCCTAAAGAGGAAATACGTGGTGTTAAGACAGATCTCCAAGAGTTGGCAGATGTGGTCTGGTGTGAGTTTGGTCCTTTCAGGTAGAGACACATCTTCCAGCAGTCTCTGCTTCACAGCTGAGATGGCCTCAGCGGTGGGGATGAAGGTGAACAACGAAGTCACATCAAATGACACCATAGTTTCATCTGCCTCCAGCTGCAGGTCCTTGATTTTGTTCACAAAATCTTGTGTGTTCTCCACATGGGTGGTCTGAGTTTACCCACTAGAGGAGCCAAAATCCACTGAGGTGCTTGGCAAATTGTATGTGATGGAATCTGTGCTACATACAAATAGGCCTGAGTGGCACGTCCTGTTGTGGATTTTGGGCAGTCCATAGATGCATGGAGTGGCGTCCCCTGGGTACAGTCTGTAGTATGTCTGCCTGTCGATGAGTCCCTCTTTCTTCTCCAGGTTTTGGAGGCAGCTAATGATTTTCTTCTTATAGCCACTCGTGGGGTCTCTCTTCAGATGTTCGTATGTACTGGAGTCATTGGAGCAAGTTGTTGATCTGGCCTCATAGTCTGAGTGTGTCAGGACCACCTGCATCTGCCTTTATCTGCTGGCAGGATAAGGATGCTTTGGTCCTTCGCAGTGCTGCCAAAGCTTTCTGTTCTTCTCCTGTGATGTTGGACGGAGGTAGGCTTAGCACTGTTAAGCGCCTGCTGTGACTCTTAGTCGGAGGTCCCCAGCTTCTGACTCTGACAAACTGTTGTGTTTAATGGCTGACTCTACTGCTTTCGGTATATGTTTAAGGTCACTGAGAAATTTAGTCCTTTGGGGAGCACATCCTTTTTCTGTCTGTGTAAAGAACCCTGTCGACAGATTCTTTACCCAATTTTCCTGTTGTCACTAATTTGTCTGGGTGTATCTTTAAAACTACTCCCACTGAAAGTAAACCTTTTCTGCACTAAAGGTTGTGAAACTTCCTGATTTGCCTCTCCTTACTTTTTAAATGCTCAGCCATTGAATTTTAAACTATGAACCTTGTGATCTTATTATGGGCCTCTTCCCCCACTAAGGTTTCTAACCTTTTGTAAAGACTAGCAAGATTATTTTTGGAGGTCTAATATTTTAAATGAAGCCTTCTAATTCTAAGACCCAAAATGCTCCTAAGGTAACTGTGCTGGATCTTTTCTGCTGTGTGGCCTGCTTCTAGTGCCTTTTGCTTCATGCATTTGGGAATAACATTGTTTTGTTTGCATCTTAGGTTAAATCTTAAGTGGTTTCTAAAGTTAGCTATCTTTTTAGCAGTCCTTTCCAGCTTATGTACCAGTGCCAGGGCCTCATGCCCACAGTTGGTCGCAATGTTTCTGTGTAGGCTCTCAGTTGTCCAGGTGGTTTCCATAGTAGAGAAGCTTGAATCTTCGACTGGCCTGGGTTGCTTGACGTGAGGACGTTTCGCTTCAAATCACAGAAGCTTCCTCAGCTAAAATTCTTCTATGCTCTGGTAGTCTGACTTCTGTCTTGACTGCTGTAGAGAAGTAATAACCAGAAGCCAACAAAAGCTGGAGTTTTTTACCTAACCAACCCCACCTACCGAGAGGCTGACTGCTATAGGCTAGTGACTAAACAATAGCTCTAATTAGCACCTATTGTGCTCTAGTTAGCACTCTCCTAATGACAGGACGGAAGCCTCCCCTGATGGCTCCCTTGACGACTCTCTCCTGATGATGTGAATGACTCATTACCATAAACAAAGACTGAACTGCTTTGACCTGAGTACCACATGTAAACAGGGGACAAAGCGTGTCTGAGACCCGCTCTGCGGTTAAGGGGGGGGTTTCAATTGTTTTACAAAGAATGCTTCCTTGACACCTCTCTCAAACCATTTCTTCTCTCTGGCTAAGATTTTACTTCCTTGTCCCTCAAACGTGTGGTTAGTGGTCTTTCAGGGTTGGAGATGAACTGCAGACTGAGGTCTCTCTCTGCGGTGGCTGGTATAGCCTCTTGTGTAAAGTTGCTTCGTCTCACCTATGTAGTGTTCATTACAGTTTGCCTGACATCTGATATGATACACTACATTGCTCTGTTTGTAACTAGGGGATCCTGTCCTTAGAGTGAACTAATTTCTGTCTCAAGGTGTTGAACTGGTTTAAAGGTAAACTGGGATTTTTGTGCTGTCTGAAGATCCTCTGTAGTTTTTCCCTACTTTACTTTACAGCTTGTTTTTGTTTTTCACCACTTTCATCCCTGAGTGAGTCGCTCCTTTGCGGATTAGAGTCACTAACTGCGATTCTTGTCTTGATGTGAGAAAGAAACAAGAATCGTCCTCCGTTCCATTCACACACCTCCAACACTGCGCGGCTCTCTGCCAAATTAAGTTTGAATGAAAGAGCCCAGTCAGAATTAATAACTTCAAAGGAAAACGCTGTTTAAATCAAAGACACTGCTTTCCAAATGTATATACAAACAAACTGCAATCAATCAAACATTTCCCCCCCAACTCAGACGTCCTGCCAGACGTGCAGCAGCCGGCTGAGCTCAGCTCAGAGAAATGGAGTGACATTCATGCCAAAATGTCTGAAAGGAAATGCTTTCAACAAAAACTACAGATTTATTTTATTTTATGTCCAGAGATCAAGGATCCAGTGATCCAATTAAAATGTTGTTGACAGAAAACCTGTAACGCCTACTTTTAGTACACAGGAAATTCACAAGTTATCAATAAGGAATCGGATCGTTAAGTGGAAATCGCTAATGCATCGATACCGATAAAATCTTATCAATACCCATCCCTAGTCCTGGGTGATGACAAGTCTACTACAGATGAGGTGTGGGTCCTTACAAAACTAGTACCTGCCTCAGTGGAGACAGTGCTGGCTGAGGACGACCAGGCTAAGGTAAGCGGCAAAGTGGATAATCAGTTGTTTTAAAATGTTTCTTACATTTAATGACGTACGCGTGCACATTACCTCTGTAGAGATCCCCTCCATGCTAGTGGAAACTTCTAATGACATTTTTACCTATGCAGCGGTGACAAGAAGCAAGAGCGATTTTAGGTCTGTCCTATCCAATAATTTATAACCGTTGATGGTGTTGTGTTATAAATCAATATTGTGTCTATTACTTTAGTTTTGTCAGCAGTGTGAAGACTATTATTATTATTGCTGTTGTCGTTGTCTTGTGTATTGATTACTTTAGCACAGCAGATAAATGCATATATCATATGAATCTTTCATTTGGTGAAACAAGCACCAAATTTGGCACAATGGTACATCTTGGTCAGTGTTTTACAAAACAGCCATTAGCCACTTCAGTTTTCAAGACAGCAGCCAATGTTTTTAAGATGGTGCCTGTAATATTATTTTTTGCCATATATTTGCAGAATCATGACTTATTTCAATGTTGTATCAAAAATAGAAATAGAATGATCCGCACCACCACAGCGCTCCCATACAAAAAAGCTTTATTCAACGAGATGTGACTGCCCTACTGTTAGATAAATTATACTGTCAAATTTGATTTATCATTTATTATCATCTATTAACATCTGCTCATTTGCAAATTGTTCTTTCTGTATGTTAAAAATCTGCAAACTGTTTTCTTTCAGATATTCACAGCTGCAGCCTGTTTATAGTTTTTAGCAAGCTTCAGGAAAAACCACTCACTCTGTACCTAAAATCAGGAATGATTCAGTTGTTTGCACTAATGACACAATGATTCAGTTGTCACTCTGTACCTAAAAATCAGATGATTCAGTTGTTTGCAAACGTATCTACACATGACACATGAATGATTCAGTTGATTACAAATGTATCTGCCACAAACATGTTGTGACGATGGACTCAACTCACTCCTCTTATCTTTTGTTTTCTTTAACTCAATAAAAGGGCCATGCAATGAGAGGGGACATGAGCGAACTGCACAAGGCTGTGTGTCTCTCCTTTGCAAAGCCCACTAAAGACATGTCGGCTCTCTGTCTGGCTTTTTTCTTGTATGTCTAGCCGAGAACAAACATGACACCTACCCCTGCCCTTATTTCAATGTTGTACCTGTTAGGTATTGTTCTGTGGACTAGGGGGGATTTGCAATTAACTTCAGGTAATATTTTCATGCTTTTTAGATAGACTGTATATGTTTTAAATGTGTACATATACGCTGTAGAACATGTATGCTGCAGAATGTGTGATAGCGTTTGGGTGTAAGTGTTTAGTAGTAGAGTTAGTATTTTTGTTTTTAAATTTAGCAAAGTCCTTTGGATGAACACTAGCACTCACTGCCAACAGTTGACCAAATGTGGATGCAAGAGGATTTGCAGAGGAAAATGCTATTGCTACAACATTCGGCTGAGCTCCACAGAACTATGCAGCTGCAAATGTGAAATATAGACTTTATGTGCCGTACTGTAATGCAATTAGTGCTTACATTAGATATAAGGTAATTAAACTTGTAATCTATTTCTAATGTGTGATTTTGATACACTTGTAAGCCTCAATGTAATGTAGTGTCAAGGAAGTAAAATTACATGGACTGACTCATGTCTGTTTCTGATGTACCCATGTTTTGTATAAATTTGTGAGTTTCTGTCAATATACAATAGTATAAAATAGTTTCCCTGCACAAAATAAGTAACTTTAAAAATGAAGATATCTGAAATGAAAATTATACCTTAAAATATTACATTTGCGTTTAGTAGCATCGCATTTAATGATTTAGTACCATAATCACTTATATTTGCTTGCCGTTGTCTTATTTGTGCAAATAGGCCATTTTAAAATTCCATGTGACTAATGGCATTTTTAAACAAAAGGACTTTTCTAAATTATTTATACCAAATTTGGTGTTTGAATCACAAACTGAAAGATTCTTACACTTATCTGCTACACTACTTATACACCCTTGTTTATTACGTCTGCCAAGGACGTAATGAAATCTCTGGCCTTTATTTATTTGTACATCTGTCTGTTAGCAAGATTATGTCAAAACTACTGCACGGATTTTAACAAAATTTTCACCACAGATAGCTATTAGACCAAAGAAGACTGCCTCCACTGCTCATGTGTCATTTGGGACCAAAGCAGCTCATATGAGATGGACTCTCTTCACCCAAAGCGATCAAAGGAAATAATGGGATTATTAACCATCAGATGACAAGGTAAAACCTCTTAAATCATTCTAAAGTCAGTTTTAAGCAGGAACAAGGCTGTTTTAAGCAGAAACAAGGTGATAATCGGTGACACTTTGAAATGATGGAGGCGCAGTGAATGCAGCAGCTTGCAGCTTGTTCTGCTGCGGCTCTCTGATCGCTTTATCCACCATTTATTGTGAAATAATGCTGAATTCATGTGGAAATGATTGTTGTACAAAAGCTTCAGATATCTGTTGCATGAGACACATGATGACTGGCGTGCAGTTTTAAGCAGAAACGAGGTGATAACTGGCGTAACGCTGGTGACGCTCAGAAATGACTTGAGCTGTTATGACCACATTCATTATAAAAACAAACAATAACAATCTGCATAGGAGTAGGACAGCAGTGGTGTTGCCAAGCACAGGTGCCATCTTTCCAACCCAACCAACCCTCTGTTGATGTTTTTAAAAGCAAACTTAAAACCCATCTGTTTCTCTAGGCATTCAAACCTTAGTAGTGAGAGGGCTGTTTTATGACCACTGTGTCTTAGTGCTATTTTATTGTACACTGTATTTTTCACTGAATTTTTATCTGTGTGTGCCTTTTGTGAAGCACTTTGTGACTTCTCTTGTCTGTGAAAGGTGCTATAGAAATAAACATTACTGACTGACTTACTTAATTACACATGCGCAGTGAAGGCAAGATTTTTAGGGGGGACCGCATTCTGGATCAAGTTTCACTTTATATAGGTCATGGAAGGCTCCATTAAATTTTGGAGGTGATCTGGATCCAGATCCGGATTCTGGATAAGGATTTCACTTTATATTGGGTTTGATGGATTACATCAAAACTACTTCAGAGATTCTCACCAAATTTGTACCACAGATAGACATAAGGGCATGGAAGACTCCACTGCATTTTGGAGGTGATCCGGATCTGGATTAACGGATATCAGAAAACTGATTGCTCTTGTTTGTATTTATTTCTGACTTTAAAGAACGTATTAATTTTCTGGCACTTATCTGGGTCTAGGTCATGGTGGCAGGGGACCAAGCAGTTCCTTCCATACTTCCCTATTCTCAGCCAAGCCCGCAAAGTTTTTCTGGGGGATCCCGAGGCTTTCCCAGGCCAGCTGGAAACTTTAATCCTTCCAGTGTGTCCTGGGTCTTCCCCGGGTCCTCCGCCCAGTTGGACATACGTGGAAGAGCTCCCTGGGGAGATGACTATGGGGCATCCTCACCATGTGCCCAAACCACTTCAGATCACTCCTTTCGATGCAAAGAAGCAGCAGCTATTTATGACTTTGCATAGTATTTGGTCAACGATAGGTGCTACATAAATAAACTTGACAAACATAGCCCACCTACCTCGGTAGTTGCAGACAGTTGACTGAATCTGGTTGTAAAAGCGGTCCATTATTCATCATTTTAAAAAGGCTGCAGTTTCTGGCCATGTATTGCCAGTCAAACCAGGTCTGTTCCGTGGCGGTGTCACTCTGTGGCTGTGTTGCATCAAAAGTTCGCCTTTGGATCCGAATCATTTCAGGTAAGTAGCTCCCAAACTGAACTATAACATAGAATACCTGGAAGAGAGATGAGTAAGGTCAATCTCAAGTAGATTGAAAGTACAAGAATCATACTGTAATTTAAGAAATGTTTTTGTCTCTGTTCCCCAGACCCTTTTACCAATTTCCACCAACCCTGATATGGATGATAGCCAATCCCAGAATTGCCCTTAAAGGGTTTGTTTTTTACAAAGGCCAAGGTAATTTGGATTTAAGGCCAGTAATAATAATTATAATAATAATAAAAACAACACTGGTCAACACGTTTTTTCTTGCATGGAGTTTTTCAACAAATTTTGGGTAATTTGGGAGCACTGAATCCGAATCAGGTGTTACTTTTGCTAATCACATCACATTATTATTATCAACATTAGTATCAAGCACTGAAGCAAAAGCTGCAGTCTCGCACACCTCTTGGAGCCATAAACAATTGTTCAAACTTTTTGAACCTGGTTTAAAAATTTTTTGAAGCTGCTTTTGTGCAAGATTAGTGGTGTCAAGCTCGTGAATGAGCAACCTTTGCATAATCCATCAATACAGAACATGCAGATTGCAAAAAATATGATGTGATAGAGGAAATCTGAGCTCAGATTTGGATTCAGCACCCCAACATTACCCTAAATCAGTTCTCATAGTCCATTGAAGGCTTCTTTTTTTTTTGCCAGTGTAATAATAATAATAATAATAATTTATTTCTTACATCCGCCAAGGACATAATAAAATCATCAGCATTTATTTATTTATTTGTTTGTCTGTTAGCAGGATTACGTCAAAACTACTGCACGGATGTTAGCGAAATTTTCACCACAGATAGATATTAGGGCATGGAAGACTTCACTGAACTTTGGGGGTGATCGTGATCCGGAATCTGGCTCAGAATTTCACTTTATAGGTTTTGAAGGATTATGTCAAAACTACTTCACGAACTCAAAGGTCAAAGTTCGTTTTTCCACTCCGATTTGCACCATTCTTGGCACATATATACATGGACATGGGTTCTGGAATTGCAAAGATGAGGTCAAATTTGTTAAATGCCAATCACTGAAGTCAAGGTCATATGGGTCAAGGGTCAGAACTGAGATTTTTCACACCAATGTTCACAAAGCGTGGCACACAAATGTAGGTGGGTTCTGGAATTTGCCCAGGTTCGATCAAATTTACCAAATGCCAATCACTGGGGTCAAGGTCACTGTGGCCAAAGGTCAAAATTTATGTTTTTCACTTTGACTGGCGCCAGTTATGGCACACATATTAACGGTTTCTAGAATTGCATGGGTGAGTTCAAATTTACCAAAGGCCAATCATTTGGATGAAAGTCAAGGTCACTGTGAACAAATGACAGCCTGCTATAACTCTTAATGTCTTCATGCCCACAGGTAATATGATCAAGGTATATTTAATATCAAAATCTGCAACAAATTAAACCTTGATGGGGATTTAAAAGTTAATTTTATCTCCATGTTTTGGTCCTGTTAGTTTGCTTATCATAATAAAAGTCATCAGAAGATGACATATCCATCCTGTCCCCACAAGTCACTAATACAAAGTGTCGGAGGATCACCCAAGTATACCTTTATGCTTAAGATGAATGAAATTGGTCATTTGGGTCTTGAAATATCACATTAACAAGGATGGCAATGACAATATTTTGAATATCTCTCTGTGAACTTGAAATTGACCCCGTAATCAATTGGTGTAGGAGGCTCATCCAACTACACCCATGCTAAATATGAATTAAATTGGTCAACTGGTTCTTGCGATATCGCGCTAACAATTGAAAATGGAGGGATGGACATACTGATTGCTACATTCCCTCATATTTCATACTGGGGGGGTTAAAAGTTCCTTGAAAATGAATGAAACTGTGCGAGTGAAACCTGATGTAACTATTGCATCATATACAAGCAAGTACCTATTTGTTCATCCTGTCTATTGGTCCCTTCACACATAAGATGAAGTTGGAAGAAAGAAACAGGAACCGGCTGAAAAAGTATGAAAAAACAAAATTGGGGAGTCGCGAAAAATTCCATCTGCTGTCGGGAGGGAGAGGAGGAAACAGCCGGACAGGTGTGAACGTTCACGCAGCGATGGTTTCGTTCATGCTCATGGTGCATGCACGAACACAGTGGAACACACATGGAAAGTCACGCCCACACAGCAACGGAGCAATGAGATGCTTGACATATGTACATAAATGAATGAAAATGTGTAAGCACAAAATAAATGTGACAGCACAGATTCAGAACAATATATGAACAATAAATGTACTGTTTAAATGTAAGACTATCATGTTACTGGTCATGAATCTTTTCTCAACGAAAAAAAACGCCAAACAACAAAACACCGCAATTTTTAATATTTAATTCCTGCCTACGCAAGAATGATCCTCCTCCTAGACGTACACCAAGAAGTGATGACTGTTCCTTCCTTTTTATTTTATTTTTTACATGAATGACCTGATGCACTTGTATCATGAAGACATGAGCCGGCTCCGCATGTCCAGCGTGCAGTGAAGCACTGGTAACCGCGTTGCAAAGGTGATCTGTGTTTTTATTGATTACAATGTGAGGAGAGTCCACCACTGCACGCGCCTCACGGTGGTGTCTTGTGACATGATATTCTGCATCACATGATATGTGTTCTCCAGCTTTGAGTAGCGATGACACAGTGGTCAAGTGCAGCTTTGACTGCATGGTCATCGCCATGAACAGTGGTCAGCTCCGTCTCTGCATGATTTCGAATGTCATCCATCCCATGACGTAATTACAAGTCAACCATGGTCCCCTGACAAATGCATAACTGTCGTGCATGCGTGCACGTGTGACCATGTCAATCAATACATGATCGACATGCGACACGTCCACCTCTCCTCACATGAATGGGCTCACTGTCACTGTACAGTGGCACACGCATGTACACAGTGGTCAGCTATGATGTGGAGCAGCAAAGCACTCACATGAATGGTCAAATGAGGCGCAGTGGCCCAGTGAGCTGTTTTTATTTTTCACCATGTCAAAAGAGCCTGCAGATGCATGTGCATGGTGGTGGTGTGTTGTAAGAAGTGCTGTTCTTCATGGCACAATATTTGTTCTCATGCTTTGAGTAACAATGACACAGTGGTCAAGTGTAACATGGCTCACCTTGGTGAACACACGTGATCATCTTCGCTCGTGTATGTGCTGGCATCATCTAATTGCCTCGGTGGGTGCACCTGGGCCGTGATCATTAGCGATCATGTGTCACGTTACGCGGTTGTTCCAGCCAGTTGGCACAGCTGGAGTTGTGACACACAGGAGGGCTTTTATTACAGTTTCTGTTGTGGTGAGGACTGGGATATGCCATGGTGTTCCACAGCTTCAGACTGTTGTATCATGGACATGACAGCGATCCAGCTGTGCGTGATGCGGTGACAGTGATCACACTGCACTGCAGCCACCGTGTAAGCCTCCACAACCTCAGCCACACTCTGATTAGATCGTGGTGTAGGGAGGTCACACACTCACACGCCATATGTGTTGCGGGGGGAGCACCACACACATGCATGCCATATGTGGTGCTGGCGGGAGGAGACGGGGGACGGCACTGTGTTGCTTGTATTGTCACACTTGTGCTGCACTTAGAAAATGTGGGGCATTCGCAGAGCAAGCTCGAAGTGGTTGCCTGCTCTCTATTTTCCTGCGGGCTGCGCAAATAGCCCCGCCTTTTCTAAGTGCCCTGTGAATGGTGTTGCATGTTCGTGGGTGGCACCTAGACTTTGGCCGACTCTGGCTAAGAGTGGGTTGAATGGCCATTTGTCCGGGATTCACCAACATTTGCCCACTGGCTTGAAGGCTGCCTCAATCACTCCATTTGGCGATGGATCGACATAGCTGATGATTTCGTGCAGCTGCTCAGCTGCTGCACGATATGTCCGACCTCCGTTTGACATGCCGTGCGAATGCTGCAAACATGATCAGACGGCAGTGCGACCTCATCTTGCCCGCCATTCAAATGGGTTTCTGGCATGAGCAGAATGCTGAGTGCATGTGCTGTGTCCGAATGGTTGTGGCAACTGCTGTACAAGGTGTTTGAGGCGGATCCGATTTTTCACCAGTGACATACGATTCTTCCTTCCTGCGCCATTCAGTCTCAATCGTACTATGTGTGAAGGGGCCCTAAGGTGTGCACACAGACTACTGCTTTTGATTTGTATTTCACTATACTAAAACCCTAGTCACACCTCACTAACGAAGGACACCGAAGCCCAAACAAGATTGACTTTCGGAGGCATTATTTAACCATCATCCACCTTCGTTCCTGCAGCTGGCACTTTGTCAGAATTTTCAAACTGTTGAAAAATGTGAATAAATCCCGACGGCAACCTCAATTTATCCATATTCCATTTTGTTGTTTGTCTTGAAGGTTCCCTGTCATTTGTTTAGTTTCCGTAACATCAGCATTCCGTTGGACTGTCATCAGACTTCGCCCAACCTCCCAAGTCTGACGTTTGCACGAATGTTGACGATATCTGAATGGATCAATAACCAAAGCTTTGATGAGCTGCACGTAACATCCTTGTATCACTGATGACTTGTCCATGTGCGGGACTTCACACACGCTGTTGTTGTGAAGACATCCCTCACCTGTTGTCAAGACAACCAAATTCCGCACCTGCAAGTGCTGCAGACATGAGGACAATGCTGGCTGCACTCGGTGTCATGCCCGCTGTCTGTCACATCATCGTGAATGTTTCATTTTGATTTCGTTTAAAGGTCAAGGTTGATGTTCATTTTATACCCTTATACCCTTCCAAGATGGCGCCTCGTGAAGGCACGCTGGTATTCTGGTGCTCCCTGTTTTGTCTGTTTTTGTGCGTGAATCGTGTGTCATCGTGTCCCTACACCCGCGAGGAGCTTCTAAACATCAAATCATTAAAACCCACGGACATTACGCCAGTTTTTTAGTGCCTGCAGCTGAACTGGTTCACTTTTTGGCCAAAAAAGTGAGACGACGCGGAGAGGGAAACGCGCTGGAGCTCTCGTGCGCCTCAGACGAAGGGGCACACGCACGCCCCTACCTGGGATATTTCTCTCCAACGTCCACTCACTCCACAACAAGATGGATGAGCTGGCACTGCTGATGAAGAAGAATAGAGATTTCTCCTCATCTTGTGTACTGTGCTTCACGGAGACGTGGTTAAATGCACAGACACCGGACTGCGCGCTCCAACTAGAGGGATTCCAACTCCTCCGCGCAGACAGAGACCGAGCACTCTGGTGGAAAAACTAGAGGGGGAGGACTCTGCTTCTATATCAACAACGCCTGGTGCTCCGAAGTGACTGTGATCTCCCAACACTGCTGTCCCTCTCTGGAATATCTCCTCATAAACTGCAGACCGTTCTACTCTCCACGTGAGTTTAACTCTTTCATACTTTGCTCTGTGTATATTCCACCGAGCGCGGACGTGCACGAGGCCGAGCGCGCGCGCGCGGATCAGATTATGAGCGTGGAGAGAGACTTTCCGGACTCTCTTGTTATAATTCTCGGCGATTTTAACAAAGGGAATTTCAGTCAGGAATTACCAAAATACAAACAGTTTGTTAAATGCCCGACCAGAGAAGGGAGCACGTTAGATCATTGTTACACGACAGTGAGCGGCGCCTACCGCGCGGTGGCCCGTGCAGCTTTGGGACTCTCAGATCACGTGATGGTCCACTTGATCCCCACGTACAGACAGAGACTTAAACTCTCTAAACCTGTTGTGAGGACGTCTAAAGTGTGGAGCAATGAAGCTGTAGAGGAGCTACGCGTGTGCTTGGCCACCATAGATTGGGATATGTTTGAGGCTTCAACAGACAGTCTAGATGACTACATGGACACTGACGTCATATATTCATTTCTGTGAAGACAGCATCATCCCACAGCGTACCAGGGTGAGATATAACAATGACAAGCCCTGGTTCACACCTAAACTCCAGCAGCTCCGTCAGCAGAAAGAGGTGACTTTCAGAGAAGGAGACAGAGACAGCTATAGAGGTGCAAAGTACAGATTTAGCAAGGAGGTGGCAAAGGCTAAATCTATGTACAGTTCACGTCTGCAGCAAAGGTTCTCTGCCAACGACTCGGCCTCTGTGTGGAGGGGGTTGAAAGAGATCACCAACTACAAGCCCAAAGCACCTCGTTCTATTAACGACCTCCTCAAGGTGGCCAACGACCCTGACAGTCTTCTATTCACAGTTTGAAGACAAGGACTCACACCTCCCCACCCCCCACACAACTGGATATTCAAACACTCTGGACCGCCCCCCTCTCACTGCTGCCCTCCCCACTCCTCCTGTTGCCCTCTCGGTCCAAGAGGAGGATGTGAGGAGACATTTCAAAAGGCTGAATCCACGTAAGGCCCCGGGCTCAGACTATGTCTCTCCTGCCACCCTGAGACACTGCGCTGATGAGCTGGCCCCAGTCTTCACGGGGATCTTCAACACCTCCCTGGAGTCATGCCATGTTCCAGTCTGTTTCAAGTCCTCAATCACAGTTCCAGTCCCCAAGAAACCACGCATCACTGGACTTAATGACTACAGGCCTGTGGCTCTCACGTCTGTAGTCATGAAGACCTTCGAACGCCTGGTTTTATCCCACCTGAAGTCCCATACCCCCTCCTGGACCCCCCTGCAGTTTGCCTACAAAGCCAACAGGTCTGTAGATGACGCCATAAACCTGGCCCTGCACTCCATCCTGCAGCACCTGGACTCCCCAGAAACCTACGCTAGGATCCTGTTTGTGGACTTCAGCTCTGCATTCAACACCATCCTTCTGGCTTTGCTCCAGGACAAGCTTTCTCTGCTCTACGTGCCCAACTCCACCTGCAGGTGGATCACAGACTTCCTGACGGACTGGAGTCAGCATGTGAGGCTGGGAAAAAATGTCTCGAACACTCGGGTTCTCAGCACAGGATCTCCACAGGGCTGTGTCCTTTCCCCTCTGCTCTTCTCCCTCTACACTAACTGCTGCACCTCCAGCCACGACTCTGTAAAGCTCATCAAGTTTGCGGACGACACCACCCTCATCGGACTCATTTCGGATAGGGATGAATCTGCCTACAGGAGGGAGGTGGACCGGCTGGTGACCTGGTGCAGCAGCAACAACTTGGAGCTCAATGCCCAGAAAACAGTGGAGATGATCGTGGACTTCAGGAAAGCCACAGCCCCCCCCCGCCCTCCCTCGCCCTCACCAACAGCCCCATCACCACTGTGGTCTGTCACCGCTTCCTCGGCACCACCATCACCCAGGACCTCAAGTGGGAGTCAACCATCAGCCCCCTCATCAAGAAGGCCCAGCAGAGGATGTACTTCCTGCGGCAGCTGAAGAAGGCCAAGCTGCCTGTCCAGCTGATGGTGCAGTTCTACACGGCCATCATCGAGTCCATCCTCTGCTCCTCCATCACGGTGTGGTACGCCGGGGAACAGCCAGGGACAGACACAGACTGCAGCGCATTGTGGCCTCTGCTGAGAAGGTGATCGGCTGTAGCCTTCCATCTCTCCACGACCTGCACATCTCCAGGACTCTGGGCCGAGCAGGTCGGATCACAGCTGACCCTTCTCACCCTGCACACGGTCTGTTCAAACCACTCCCCTCGGGCAGGAGGCTACGGTCCAGAACCTCCCGCCATAAGAACAGTTTCTTCCCCTCTGCCGTTAGACTCATGAACTCCTCATAACTCAGTCACCTTAAGCTTAACTCTGTCACTTTATCATTTTATCACGGGTCACTTTAGACAGTGTACTTTGGTTTTTAATTGCACTCCTCCCACTGCACTGTTTTTTTCTGTTTCTCTGTATTTCTGTTGCAAACAGCCTTTCATATTTCATATTTCTTTTTTTTATCTTATATTTTATCTTATTTTGACACACATGTTATATTTTATCGTAGCATTTTATCTCTTCTTAATGTTGCACCATTGTACCGAAGCAAATTCCTAGTCTGTGAATCCTGTTCACTGGCAATGGCAATAAACTTCTTCTGATTCTGATTTTTCTTTTGTTCATTTCAGTTTTGTTTCATTACTTTTTGCATTCTTGAGTCGCAGGTTTTTTGGTGATGGGAAAGGTGCAGGATCATTCATCCACCTTTTCTCGACGATTTGTGAGTTTGTGACTTTTTTCCTTTGTTCAGCTATCACTGTGTGCTGTGAGGCCCTAAGAGAGCCGACACCTCATGGTGAAATGAACTCTTCACTATTCTGAAAAATCACATTTCAGAGCAAACTGATCACTATTCTTCTTAGCGTATAACTCCTCATTCTTTTGAAATGTATAAAACACAATTACAAATTACATGCAGCAAAACAACAGTTTAAGGGTGGAAAAATGTGTTCCTCTCCTACAACAGACACAACCCACATAACAAAAACATATAACTTGTTCCCCATCTCTCTCTCTGTGTGTGTGTGTGTGTGTGTGTGTGTGTGTGTGTGTGTGTGTGTGTGTGTGTGTGTGTGTGTGTGTGTGTGTGTGTGTGTGTGTGTGTGTGTGTGTGTGTGTGTGTGTGTGTGTGTGTGTGTGTGGGCAGGGAATGTGTGTTATCTGTCCCACTCCAGTGTGGGCTGGGACACTAGGTTACACAGCAGGGGGTGCATTAAGCCACCTTCACTCTGCACAAACACACAGAAACAGAGAAGCGCGTGCACACACAAACATCAGAAACCGTCTTTTATCTGGGGACGTGAGCTGAGCGACCAAGTCAAGACAGCTTGCCAAATCCTGCCCACGCTCACATTCACACTTCAGAGAGAAGAGGGATGAGTCTTTTGACAGCCCCAGTGTTGACAATGCCAAAATCCTGAAATCTCTCACTCACTCACACGCTCTCTCTCTCTCTCTCTCGCACACACACACACACACACACACACACACACACACACACACACACACACACACACACACACACACACACACAGCAAAGAGAGGGACTGAAACTACAGTCTACACATGTAAGTCGAAGCAGTGGAGACATGAAGCAAGTAGTTAGAAAGAACGTGCAGGTTAAGTGGGAGTTGTTGCCTGATGGACTAGGTCAAAACACTGTGAGTTCATAACCCTGCACCAGCTGAATAACAACGATCTGACATTTTTCTCGCTTGACATGAACATTGATCATTTTCTGTGACAAATGACATTAGCCCCAGTGACCACAATGTCCACACCGGCTGTCTCATGCTCTGTTTTGCATGTTAATAAACACCTACGATGGGACATGAGCTTGTTTTTCCCAGAGGTGTTATAAGGAAGCTGGTCAGAAAAATAAACAAGTAATATGATTAAGTAATGGTACTGCAATGGCAGTTAGTAATTAGCAATTACTTCTTTCCCAACCTCGTTTTCCACACATTTTTGTTTTCGGTATCAAGCTCAAAGCCACCTTGGTACTCAGTTGCAATTAGCGACTGAAATGACCAAACGTTTCACCAGGTGTCAACCCACTATCGACTGAGCTACAGTACAGCCACCATTTACATGGAAAGCAATTCAGTATTACTGTATGAACCACAGAACAATGTGGTTCAACTAATACCTGATTACTTTACAAGTAACTTGACCAACTGAATTCTAACTAAAGAATTATTATACATTTAAGCAGACAGCATTAATCAAATGCAGCCCTCCACCAAGGTCCAGCAGTGCTATACATACACTCATCCTTGAGAGAAATAAGGTGCAGCTGTAGAAGCTGATTTTACTAAAGTACAAACAATATCGTAAAAGCATACCTGGTATTGTCCATTAGCCAAATCCACAGTTATAGTAATTCCATCATCCAGTTCCCGTGTAGTCATGATCTTGGACAGCCACGCAGTGCCCATGTCTTGATCACTGATGTAACTGAGTGGATGGGCATTATGTTCATGTCTTAAACTCTGTCGCTGGTGGTGTCCTCAACAGCATTGGGAATGCAGTATCTGTTAACAATGAGAATTCAATGGTGTTATTTCTTAAGCTTATTAAGACCAATACATATAATATTAATTTAGTTATGGTGTGCGTGGTTTTCTTTTGAAATCTCTGAATAACAACTTTTACATAACAAGAGTGTAAATTTAGAAAGCCATGAAATCAATCTTTTACTAAAATGCATTTGGTAAAACATTAGTTTTGTATTTTTTTGTCTGCAACATTCTGCATATGTAGAGAGAAATCTGAGTTTGATTTAAAACATTTAATCCACTGTTGTTTACGTAAGCAAAGTCGAGACACTATACCTCTCCACTAAAGGATGCACTCTGGGGTGAGCAGGAGGACAACGGCACTCTGACTGGGTGTGCAGCTGAGGTAGTGCCCCTGAGTACAGTTCTGCTATCTCCCTGTGAAAACAAAATTCCGCCAAAACAGTGACACGACAGGAAAGTACACTATAAATGAGTTCCCAAGAAAGGTGAGAAATAATCATAGGATTCTCAGAATTTCAAAATATTTTGGGACTGGGCTATTAGGCCTGAAACACACCAGATATGTTGTGGCTGCGTCAGGTGCTAATTTTCATTTCGGGGAATGTGTTAACAGATTACACCTTGTGCACTATCTGCACGAGAGAAATGTCCCAGATGAATGTTTCATATCACAACTGCCGCATCCCTCTAGAGAATAAGTGCGGAACTTATTTTTTACACATGATGCAAGCGGTATGCAGCAGAGAGCTGAACTGTATAAATTTTGACATCATTGTGGGGAGGTGATGGTCTAAAGGTTAAGTAGTGGACTTGAGACCAGAGGATCTTTGGTTCAAACCTCGGTCTGACCAAAAAATCACTAAGGGCCCTTGGGCAAGGTCCTTAATCCCTAATTTGTTCCCAGTATGTAGTGAGCACCTTGCATGTCAGCACGCTGACATCGGTGTGTGAATGGGTGAATTGTGAGGCATTACTGCAAAGCACTATGAATTTCTGATATAGATGAGAAAGCTCAGAGCTTGAAAAAGTCACATGACTGCTATGCAGTTTCAACAAATCAATTTTTTGGCCTTGATGTTTACAAATGGTGCTCAACAAAACTCTTACAGAACTCAATGACACACAGGATCTAGATTCATCTAAAAAAGGAAAAGCTGTTGGTAGCAGGTGACTGCAGGTGCTCTGGTCGGTTACCGCGCCACACACTAACCAATGGGAACCCACTATCAAACCACATCATTGCAGAAAATTACCTGTAGACTTCCGAGTACAGGCTGTTGAAAAGCTGGTCAAAGGTCTCTAGATAAGTAGCAACAAGATGTGAAGCAACAGCGCACAACATATACACGTGAATTGTGCAGATGGTGGCTCAACCATCACACCTATACACACAATCTGGTGGAAACAGGGGTTAGCAGCAGAAGAGTCTTCGTTTGGTATCTTCAGGTTTATGTTCACGGAGGTGTAATGAGCAACATACACAGAGGCACTACCACTCTTCTTTATTCCTGACTTTTAAATCTCTCTGCCGATGTGTATTTTAGCCTTTTTGCTTGCATCACCAAAAGAGACCTAATTATTAAAAGCAATATTTAGCTCACACAAAATCAAAAGTTTCCATCATGTTGGTGTAAGCTTTAAGTCCATACCTGAGTGCTGTGCATCATGACTAACCAAGTAGTAGTTGCACTGTACTGAATCCACAGGAAAATCCACTGGAAGCACTATGGATCTGATGTACAATGATCAGTTTTTCCCTTCTCTCAGTGCTTCAATCTTTACAATATTTTTCTATCCACTGACCAACCGTCCAGTTTTTCCTGTAGCTCTTCAACCTGCATATCGGTGAAATCTTTTTTCTGCAAAAGCCATGACTTCCCTTTCTTACTTCTAATTCTGTTTGGTAATATTTTCTTTTGATCATATAGATACTCGATCTCTCCTTCTTTCTCTTAGAGTGTGCATAACCATCTGCTCATGTCTGCACATCATTCTATCCAACTCACCTGTTGGACAGAGTAGCAGGATAAAATCTAAAGTCCCTCATCCACCCAATGAACTGATTAGACCCTAGAGAGAAGAAGAGACAACATAAAGATTCAGTTAATGGGTCTGTATTGAAGTGAGTGAGAGAAAGGATTTAGTAGTTATCTTATCAGTTCTTGATACCAGCTTTGTGAGGGCCCACAGCTGCTTGTAATAGCCAAGTTCACGATACAATCTTGAACAGATGCCACAGTTTACATATCAGTTATTGCCAACAGAACATTTATGTTTGTTCATTAGGAATTTTACGCAAACATTCAAAACACAGTCCTCTTGCGCTAACAGGCATTAATCAATGCTTCACCAATTTTTATCAAGAGGACTAGGCGTGCTTGTGGGGATTACTGGTGAAATGTGGATTTTGTTTTTACCTGCTTCAATACTACAGAACATCCTACATCTGGTACTGTGTGCTATCCTTGAAGGAGTCATATTTACAGTAATACTCACTGTCATGGTAATATTATGGTATTGCTACCAACAGCAACAATTTCACCTTGAATATGTAATTCTAGTTCTAATTTACCAAACAAATGACCTTGTGTGAAAATCACCCTGTCACCAAAAAGAAAGGAGGTGAATGAAAATAATCCAACAACCAATTCTGCTTTTGGAGCCATTCTGTTTTGGGTAAACTAACACAGTGTTCAAAGTGATGACATCTGACTTTCATTAAATGTTCTGTAATTGGTCCAAAACTCCAAATTAAAAAAAAAAAAAGATTTGTATGGACCATGGTCCATTACAACTTGCATACATCATGGACCAAACTGAAATGTCTGAAAGTTCAAACCAAACAAACCCTAAAGAACCCCAAAACAATAAAAACAACTTTTTTCTGTTGCTTAAAATGGAAATGAGCTGCTGCGCATAAGACCTCCTCTCTGAACAGGAAACTCCCACAGACCATATGCAAACTACAAGTTAAGTCACGTCCCACTCACTGGTGCTGACATCGCTACATCTACCGCACTTCGGAACCACAATGGGACTTGGATGGGAACCTCTCAGGCAGACAACCAGTCCGTCCCCACCTCTTGAAAGTAACCATCTATCTGCCACAGCCAAGTGAAATGTGCATGTCCTTTGCCATCCCCAGCCATGTGTGCTGGATATGTGTATGAAAAGTGCAGAGAAAAGAAACTACAAACTAATTCAAATGTCTCAAGACACAACAAGAGTTCAGATATGGACTTTGGTCATTTAAATCAACTGTTTCATACTCGTAACCCCCATCACACATACGCGATTGAGGACGAATTGCATCAGAATGACACTCCAGCCACAATCGAGAAATATTGACTTATGGACTATGGAGGGCAGTCTGTGAGCAGCAACATATTTGGTCCCATTTGGTCGGTTGCACCAAGTGCGTTGCACATGTCCAAAACACTGTTAGAGCCATCGAAATGGAATACACATCTGACTACACATCTATGCAGTTTCTGCATCATCTGATAGCAGTCTACATATTCTGATGACATCAAAACAGAATCTGAAATGATCTGATCGTGGTTGATTGTGCTTTGAGATCGATCGGTCACAGCAAAGCCTGTCAGCATGTTGTGCCACGTATGTCCACCTCCACTGGACCCTGGCCAGGGAAGACAAAGGAAATAATAAGTAATGATATGTATGTGGCACACATTCATCATATACAGTGAATGTGAACAGCGCACAATCAAACTGAAAGTACTGTGTGCGACTGCGCCACTCCGTGGTCTCAAGCGCAGTAATGCGTCATTGAGCACGTCAGGCACTGTCCTGAACGGATCTCACCGCTGTAATATACATGTTATTTCCTGATCACCATCTAAACTCTGTAGGAGGTGTGATGTGGAATTGTATCCCAGGCTGTGACAACGTCATTAAACATGAAACTCACCTCCAGCACGGAACCACGATCACTTCACAGCACAGAGCGTACAGGATCCAAACCAGAGCCTGTAGTGAAAAGCCTCACCCGGCTCGTGTGTGTTGAAATAACCACGCAAAAATTTAATCCCATTTGATAATCCAACCAACATCACGGAGTTGTGTTGTTCTCCTGAAGTGAGCAAAAAAGAAAAAAGAAATTAAAGTTCACTGGAAACGCTGCGTCTGATGAATGGTGTGACTGCTTGGCCAACTGCCAGCAAACTTTCAGCAAAGGTGTCCATTGGCACGTGAGCCCACGCGCACGCTTAGTAGCTCATGCAGCGGTTATGAATACACACACACACACCCATTTGAGTGATAATTTCATGAGGATGAGGAACACAGCACTCCCTCCCACTCCAGTCCCGTGTTGGACATTGGGCAGTCTTCAGCACCTTTTATGGTCATCTGACAGCAGTCTGTGTCATCTAAACTGTTGTCTACATTTGCTTTGGATGCCATAGTGCAGGTGCGGACGAGGTAATCTGGATGCGTTCTGACACTGCTGACCACGCCTCTTTCCCTCCCGACTGCCTCCAATGATGGCAATATTTGCCATTTCGGCCTGGTTCCTGCACATTCTTGCTATGTGTGATGGGGGTTTTACACTGTGTGTATAGCAGCATGTACAGATATTGGGCTCAAATGATGCTCATCATGAAACTTAAAATTTACCAGCAATAAAAGGTTTTACTGTACGCAATATGAACATTTCAGAAGTTTTTTTTCTAAACTCTGGGCTAAAGCTTCCGGCAAGAATAGAAAAGCACATCCTCAATCTCTGTACGTATCTACTGCAGGTCATAGGTCAGGTTAGGTCTGCAAGCAAGTGTTTCTGTGGATGCATGTTGCTGTATCCGCCTCCCAACAGAATAATTTTGAGAGCTAACTGGTCACCACTGCGTGGTACATTATTATTTTGTGAAAGTAAGCACCTCTCTGTTGGGAAAGTGTAGTGACACGGACCCACAACAGGGGGCGTAAATGAACGGACAATGGATGAGTCAAAAATACAACTCTTTAATGTTGTGAAAGGTGCACAACGAAATACAGACCAGATTCAGAATTTGGATTACAATCAAATGTACGAAGGTGACGCGTGGGCAGGCTCGAGGATAAGAGACCACCGTCCAAAGAGGAGCCGGGCCCCACACGATTTCCACTGCCACCGGATCTGGAACACACCGGAGTCGCCAAGTCCTGAGTCCCCAGGTGGCCACCGTCTCCAGCTGCCGGATCTGGTACTGCTGGCAGGATACAGAAAGACAGTTATGGGTGAGTGTGTCAGGACACACCCAGTAAACAGTCAGCAACACAGCAGTTTCTATCCAGGTGGGAATGACACCTCCACCTCCGAAACCAGTTCACAGTTTGTGCAGAGTCAGTTTCCTACTTAATGCAGTTCGGAGCGAGGAGTGACAACCAGACACTCTTCTACCATCTACGAACCCCAGCCTCCAGCTGAAAGTAGTGAGCTGATCACCTGCAAACAAATCACAACAAGAGAAGCAAAGGAATGTGCGTCGGCACAACCACGGCTGAGTGTTTACCTATTAGGTAGACGATATCTCGGTGACGGGGTGGAGATGTCATCCGGCTTATGTAAGATAGGTGATTGGTGACAGCTGTCGTAGTTGATGAATGACAGCTGTCACTCCCGGCTGTTCCTGTGAGGCGGCAGTGCCCTCTCGTGCCTGAAGCCCACACTTCGGGCAGGGCGCCCTCTGGTGGTGGTGGGCCAGCAGTACCTCCTCTTCAGCGGCACACACAACAGGACCCCCTCCTCAACCAGGCTTGTCGGGGTGACGGGTGTAGAAGTCGGCCAGGAGGGCCGGGTCCAAGATGAAGCTCCTCTTCACCCAGGAGCGTTCTTCAGGTCCATACCCCTCCCAGTCCACCAAGTACTGGAACCCCCGACCCTTCCGACGGACGTCCAGGAGCCGGCGCACTGTCCAAGCTGGCTCCCCGTCGATGATCCGGGCAGGAGGCGGCGCCGGTCTGGGAGCACAGAGGGGTGAGGTGTGGTGTGGTTTGAGCCTGGAAACATGAAACACAGGGTGGATCCGCAGTGAAGCTGGGAGTTGGAGCTTCACTGCGGCCCGGACTGAGGACTTGAGGATTCTGAAGGCACCGATGAACCGTTCCTTCAGCTTTGGGGAGTCCACTTGTAGGGGGATGTCCTTTGTAGATAACTTTGTAGAATACCTGACAGTTATGCGCATACTCGATCCAGGCCAGATGGTCACTCCAAGCCGTCGGGTGCACGGATGTTACACAACGAAGGGTCTGTTCAAGTTCATGGTTGGCCCGCTCTGCCTGTCCATTCGTCTGGGGGTGATACCCGGACGAGAGACTCACGGAGGCCCCCAGTTCTCTGCAGAAACTCCTCCAGACGTGAGAGGAGAACTGGGGACCACGATCCGAGACAATGTCTGTTGGTATCCCATGCAGATGCACGACGTGGTGGACTAGGAGGTCTGCTGTCTCCTGGGCCGTTGGGAGAATTGGTCACTATCGTGAAGATGGTCGTCATGCCCTGGGACGGGCGGGGGGCCCGTGACAAAGTCCAGGCCGATGTGGGACCAGGGGCGATGAGGCACCGGGAGCGGTTGCATAAGTCCTTGTACCCTTTTGTGGTATGCCTTGCCCGTGACGCAGATGGTACAGACCTGGAGGTATTCCCGGACGTCGGCCACCATGGACGCCCACCAGAAGCGCTGCCGAACCACTGCCACGGTTCTTCGCACCCCTGGATGACAGGAGAGCTTGGAACCATGACAGAAGTCCAGGACAGCAGCTCTAGCTTCTGGTGGGACGTAGAGACGGTTCTTCGGGCCGTTTCCCGGGTCCGGGCTCCGTGCCAGGGCCTCCCAGACGGTCTTCTCCACATCCCAGGTGAGGGTGGCCACGATAGTGGACTTGGGGATGATTGGTTCCGGTGGATTCGACAGCTCGGTCTTGACTTCCTCTTCGTGAACCCGGGACAAGGCATCGGATCTTTGGTTCTTGGTCCCGGGGCGGTAGGTGATCCGGAAGTCAAAACGCCCAAAGAACAGTGACCAGCGGGCTTGCTGGGTTCAAATCGCTGGCGTCCTGATATACTCCAGGTTCCGATGGTCCGTGAAAACCATAAATGGTGCCGCAGCCCCTCCAACAGGTGTTTCCACTCCTCAGGAGCCTCTTTCACCGTGAGGAGTTCCCGATTGCCCACGTCATAGTTCCGTTCAGCCGGGGTTAACCTGCGGGAAAAATAGGCACAGGGGTGGAGGACCTTGTCGGACTCTCCGCTCTGGGACAACACGGCTCCTATCCCTGAGTCGGAGGCGTCCACTTCAACCACAAACTGGCGGCTAGGATCGGGCTGCACCAGGACTGGTGCAGTCGAAAACCGACGTTTCAACTCCCTAAACGCGGCCTCGCACCGATTCGACTAAGTGAAGGGGACTTTAGAGGAGGTCAGGGCTGTCAGGGGGCTAACTACCTGACTATAGCCCTTAATGAACCTCCTGTAGAAATTTGCAAAGCCGAGGAACTGTTGCAGTTTCCTACGGCTTGTGGGTTGGGGCCAATCTCTCACCGCCACGACCTTGGCCGGATCAGGGGCGACAGAGTTGGAGGAGATGATAAACCCCAGGAAGGACAAAGAAGTGCAGTGGAACTCGCACTTCTCGCCCCTTCACAAACAGCCGGTTCTCCAACAACTGCTGCAGGACCTGACGTACATGCTTAACATGGGTTTCAGGGTCAGGGGAAAAGATGAGGATATCGTCCAGGTATACGAAGACGAATCGGTGCAGGAAGTCCCGCAAGACTCATTTACCAATGCTTGGAACGTCGCGGGGGCGTTAGTGAGGCCGAACGCATGACCAGGTACTCGAAGTGACCTAATGGGTGTTAAATGCCGTCTTCCTTCATCTCCCTTCCGGATCCGAACCAGGTGATAAGCATTCCTAAGATCCAGTTTGGTGAAAATTTTGGCTCCATGCAGGGGCATGAACACTGAATCTAACAGGGGCAACGGGTATCGATTGCGAACCCTGATCTCGTTCAGCCCCCTGTAATCAATGCATGGACGGAGTCCGCCATCTTTCTTGCCCACAAAAAAGAAACCAGCACCCATTGGGGAGGTGGAGTTTCGGATCAGCCCGGCAGCTAATGAGTCCCGGAAGTAGGTCTCCATTGATTCGCACTCTCGACGTGAGAGGTTGTATAGCCGACTGGACGGGTACTCAACGCCTGGGATCAAATCAATGGCGCAATCATACGGACGGTGCGGGGGAAGTGTGAGTGCCAGATCTCCTCTTCAGCGGCCCACACAACACTCTCTGCCACAGCCAGGTGCTATGTGGTCATATCCTCTGAGGGCATTTTTTGGACAGTCGCCTGGCATAAATGTTTTATTATTTGCTGTTAGCAGCTCTCCCTGCATCAAACAATCAAGTTTTATGTCTCTTTTTTTCAGGACAATCTGTGCTTTAATAATATATATGTTTTTGTTGTGTTTTATAAGTGTAATAAAGGTTTACAATCAGAAATAAGAAAGGAAAAAGTAAAGCGGAAAAATAATTTTCCACACACATTTATTGAAAACACACAGCAAACTATAATAAACAACTGTTTTGACACTTTATAAAGGTAATTTGAGGTCTTATGTGAAAGACTGTACAACAAAAAGGTTCAAACAATAATCACAAATGCACATTTTGAACAATATATACAAAATGGTCAATTCGTTTTGTTTGTCTCATCTCAAACCAATTTCTGTCTGCTATTACACAAAGGTTACATCACAAACTTCTACTTCTACTGTGTTTTGGAGTGTTCTGTGCTGCTCCTAAAGCAGCTTTCATTCACACTTTGGCCCACTTTGGCTCCTTACAGTCTGAGGAGAGGCCCTCCCCCTCGCTCCACTGATATGGTAAACAGTGCTTTACGCCGAGAAAACAACAGAGTTATCCAGTAACATTCACATGCAAACTAGTGGAGCAATCCTGATAGTTACACACTTTGTTTGAGCACGTGAGACTGTCATTAGAGGCTCTCTGTCTGCTTTCACTGATCGCTGTGCGTAATGGCGCAGGGCACATTGGAGACCAATAGTATGTACTCAATGGAGCACCCAGGGGCTATTCAAACAGGCCAACTAGTAACATATCACTCCTGAAAAAGATCTTTGGCTTTTCACGTGAGGTAAATCTGCCCTACGATTGGATTTAGGAAAACCATGTGACGGTGAACCAATTCCGATTGGACACTCACATTGCGCACGTCATCACACAGCTTCTATGAGGAGTACAAAGATGGCTGGCTTGAAAGTCAGCGGAGTTAACTTTTCAGCAAAAAAAGTACGTTTCTATCTCATATCATTAAAAGATCATTTATAATTTAGTAAAGTTGGTCTTAGCCGTCGTATACGATGGCGTCGGCCCCAGAGGGTTAACCCTTTACCTACTGAGGCTATAAATGGACGATTGGTTATAAGTTTTTATTATAGCAATAAAATTAAGAAATAATGTTCTATGTTTGTGTGCTTTGGTACCCTTTTCCAAGAGTACCTGAATTTCAATTATATTACACCTGATTAACTATTTATACACATTATTTGTAAGTTTTAGCATTTAAAATGAGAAAAAAAAAACACAAAAACAAACTTGATTTTTTTTTCAGTTTTTTAGTGAAAAATGATCGTTATGTAAAGGAAGTTTGGATTTCACATTTTTAACAGGAAGCTGTAAGTGTTTACAATCAAAATAATTAATTTTGTGTGTCTGGAACTCAGAACAGTGCAGAAACAGTGCAAAAGTAAACATTTACAAGGCGAAAATATGCAAAACCAATATTAAACTGCAGAACCAAACAATATGAATAACAACAAACAAAGTGCAAAACTATATATAAATATATCAATTATTATCTGTAGTATTAAAATGTGCAATAAATCACTCATTTATATCGCTCAGGGTATTGTATCACTTCCTGTTCCAGAGCACAGCGGTGTTTTGCTGTATCTGTTAGCTGTCTAATCTGCGCAGTTAGATTGATCTAGTTACCTAGATAACGATTTGTTTCAGTGTTATCTTCACGTGCCTTAACTAAAGCACTCCCTCTGCTGAATCACCTCTAAATTATTTACACGTTATTCACTTTGCGTGTTTTTAGGAATCCGCTAGCTTAGCGCAGCTACTAGCTCTTAGCCGGTTTAGCATGGTGGCTTCTCCAGTCTCTCCCGCACCTGCTCCCAGACCACCAATAACCAGCAAAAATCTATTTAAGCATAAAATTCAAAAAGAAAAATAATATAGCACCTTCAACTACACCACAGACTAAAACAGTTAAATGTGGTCTATTAAACATTAGGTCTCTCTCTTCTAAGTCCCTGTTAGTAAATGATATAATAATTGATCAACATATTGATTTATTCTGCCTTACAGAAACCTGTTACAGCAGGATGAATATGTTAGTTTAAATGAGTCAACACCCCCGAGTCACACTAACTGCCAGAACGCTCGTAGCACGGGCCGAGGCGGAGGATTAGCAGCAATCTTCCATTCCAGCTTATTAATTAATCAAAAACCCAGACAGAGCTTTAATTCATTTGAAAGCTTGACTCTTAGTCTTGTCCATCCAAATTGGAAGTCCCAAAAACCAGTTTTATTTGTTGTTATCTATCGTCCTCCTGGTCGTTACTGTGAGTTTTCTCTGTGAATTTTCAGAACTTTTGTCTGACTTAGTGCTTAGCTCAGATAAGATAATTATAGTGGGCGATTTTAACATCCACACAGATGCTGAGAATGACAGCCTCAACACTGCATTTAATCTATTATTAGACTCAATTGGCTTTGCTCAAAATGTAAATGAGTCCACCCACCACTTTAATCATATCTTAGATCTTCTTCTGACTTATGGTATGGAAACTGAAGACTTAACAGTATTCCCTGAAAACCCCTTCTGTCTGATCATTTCTTAATAACATTTACATTTACTCTGATGGACGACCCAGCAGTGGGGAATAAGTTTCATTACACTAGAAGTCTTTCAGAAAGCGCTGTAACAAGGTTTAAGGATATGTTCCTTCTTTATGTTCTCTAATGCCATATAGCAACACAGTGCAGAGTAGCTACCTAAACTCTGTAAGTGAGATAGAGTATCTCGTCAATAGTTTTACATCCTCATTGAAGACAACTTTGGATGCTGTAGCTCCTCTGAAAAAGAGAGCTTTAAATCAGAAGTGCCTGACTCCGTGGTATAACTCACAAACTCGCAGCTTAAAGCAGATAAACCCGTAAGTTGGAGAGGAAATGGCGTCTCACTAATTTAGAAGATCTTCACTTAGCCTGGAAAAAGAGTCTGTTGCTCTATAAAAAAGCCCTCCGTAAAGCTAGGACATCTTTCTACTCATCTTTCTACTCAAAGAGTCAGAGCTCTATTGAGCCAAGTATTCCTTTAACTTTAACTAGTAATGACTTCATGACTTTCTTTGCTAATAAAATGTTAACTATTAGAGAAAAAATTACTCATAACCATCCCAAAGACGTATCGTTATCTTTGGCTGCTTTCAGTGATGCCGGTATTTGGTTAGACTCTTTCTCTCCGATTGTTCCGAGTTATTTTCATTAGTTACTTCATCCAAACCATCAACAAGTCTATTAGACCCCATTCCTACCAGGCTGCTCAAGGAAGCCCTACCATTATTTAATGCTTCGATCTTAAATATGATCAATCTATCTTTGTTAGTTGGCTATGTACCACAGGCTTTTAAGGTGGCAGTAATTAAACCATTACTTATAAGCCATCACTTGACCCAGCTATCTTAGCTAATTATAGGCCAATCTCCAACCTTCCTTTTCTCTCAAAAATTCTTGAAAGGGTAGTTGTAAAACAGCTAACTGATCATCTGCAGAGGAATGGTCTATTTGAAGAGTTTCAGTCAGGTTTTAGAATTCATCATAGTACAGAAACAGCATTAGTGAAGCTTACAAATGATCTTCTTATGGCCTCAGACAGTGGACTCATCTCTGTGCTTGTTCTGTTAGACCTCAGTGCTGCTTTTGATACTGTTGACCATAAAATTTTATTACAGAGATTAGAGCATGCCATAGGTATTAAAGGCACTGCGCTGCGGTGGTCTGAATCATATTTATCTAATAGATTACAATTTGTTCATGTAAATGGGGAATCTTCTTCACAGACTAAGGTTAATTATGGAGTTCCACAAGGTTCTGTGCTAGGACCAATTTTATTCACTTTATACATGCTTCCCTTAGGCAGTATTATTAGACGGCATTGCTTAAATTTTCATTGTTACGCAGATGATACCCAGCTTTATCTATCCATGAAGCCAGAGGACACACACCAATTAGATAAACTGCAGGATTGTCTTACAGACATAAGGACATGGATGACCTCTAATTTCCTGCTTTTAAACTCAGATAAAACTGAAGTTATTGTACTTGGCCCCACAAATCTTAGAAACATGGTGTCTAACCAGATCCTTACTCTGGATGGCATTACCCTGACCTCTAGTAATACTGTGAGAAATCTTGGAGTCATTTTTGATCAGGATATGTCAGTCAAAGCGCATATTAAACAAATACAACCCCTGGCAAAAATTATGGAATCACCGGCCTTAGAGGATGTTCATTCAGTTGTTTAATTTTGTAGAAAAAAAGCAGATCACAGACATGACACAAAACTAAAGTCATTTCAAATGGCAACTTTCTGGCTTTAAGAAACACTATAAGAAATCAAGAAAAAAGATTGTGGCAGTCAGTAACGGTTACTTTTTTAGACCAAGCAGAGGAAAAAAATATGGAATCACTCAATTCTGAGGAAAAAATTATGGAATCACCCTGTAAATTTCATCCCCCAAATTAACACCTGCATCAAATCAGATCTGCTCATTGACATTGACCCTATGCCATGACATTGACCCTATGTGTCTTTTTGCAAGGAATGTTTTTGCAGTTTTTGCTCTATGGCAAGATGCATTATCATCTTGAAAAATGATTTCATCATTCCCAAACATCCTTTCAATTGTCCAAAATATCAACATAAACTTGTGCATTTATTGATGATGTAATGACAGCCATCTCCCCAGTGCCTTTACCTGACATGCAGCCCCATATCATCAATGACTGTGGAAATTTACATGTTCTCTTCAGGCAGTCATCTTTATAAATCTCATTGGAAAGGCACCAAACAAAAGTTCCAGCATCATCACCTTGCCCAATGCAGATTCGAGATTCATCACTGAATATGACTTCATCCAGTCATCCACAGTCCACAATTGCTTTTCCTTAGCCCATTGTAACCTTGTTTTTTTCTGTTTAGGTGTTAATGATGCCTTTCGTTTAGCTTTTCTGTATGTAAATCCCATTTCCTTTAGGCGGTTTCTTACAGTTCGGTCACAGACGTTGAATTCAGTTTCCTCCCATTCGTTCCTCATTTGTTTTGTTGTACATTTTTTGATTTTTGAGACATATTTCTTTAAGTTTTCTGTCTTGACGCTTTGATGTCTTCCTTGGTCTACCAGTATGTTTGCCTTTAACAACCTTCCCATGTTGTTTATATTTGGTCCAGAGTTTAGACACAGCTGACTGTGAACAACCAACATCTTTTGCAACATTGCGTGATGATTTACTCTCTTTTAAGAGTTTGATAATCCTCTCCTTTGTTTCAATTGACATCTCTCATGTTGGAGCCATGATTCATGTCAGTCCACTTGGTGCAACAGCTCTCCAAGGTGTGTTCACTCCTTTTTAGATGCAGACTAACGAGCAGATCTGATATGATGCAGGTGTTAGTTTTGGGGATGAAAATTTACAGGGTGATTCCATAATTTTTTCCTCAGAATTGAGTGATTCCATATTTTTTTCCTTTGCTTGGTCTAAAAAAGTAACCGTTACTGACTGCCACAATCTTTTTTCTTGATTTCTTATAGTGTTTCTTAAAGCCAGAAAGTTGCCATTTGAAATGACTTTAGTTTTGTGTCATGTCTGTGATCTGCTTTTTTTCTACAAAATTAAACAACTGAATGAACATCCTCCGAGGCCGGTGATTCCATACTTTTTGCCAGGGGTTGTATGTAAGACTGCTTTTTTGCATTTACGCAATATCTCTAAAATTAGAAAGGTCTTGTCTCAGAGTGATGCTGAAAAACTAATTCATGCATTTATTTCCTCTAGGCTGGACTATTGTAATTCATTATTATCAGGTTGTCCTAAAGTTCCCTGAAAAGCCTTCAGTTAATTCAAAATGCTGCAGCTAGAGTACTGACGGGGACTAGAAGGAGAGAGCATATCTCACCCATATTGGCCTCTCTTCATTGGCTTCCTGTTAATTCTAGAATAGAATTTAAAATTCTTCTTCTTACTTATAAGGTTTTGAATAATCAGGTCCCTTCTTATCTTAGGGACCTCATAGTACCATATCACCCCAATAGAGCGCTTTGCTCTCAGACTGCAGGCTTACTTGTAGTTCCTAGGGTTTGTAAGAGTAGAATGGGAGGCAGAGCCTTCAGCTTTCAGGCTCCTCTCCTGTGGAACCAGCTCCCAATTCGGATCAGGGAGACAGACACCCTCTCTACTTTTAAGATTAGGCTTAAAACTTTCCTTTTTGCTAAAGCTTATAGTTAGGGCTGGATCAGGTGACCCTGAAGCATCCCTTAGTTATGCTGCTATAGACTTAGACAGCTGGGGGTTCCCATAATGCACTGAGTGTTTCTTTCTCTTTTTGCTCTGTATGCACCACTCTGCATTTAATCATTAGTGATTGATCTCTGCTCCCCTCCACAGCATGTCTTTTTCCTGGTTCTCTCCCTCAGCCCCAACCAGTCCCAGCAGAAGATTGCCCCTCCCTGAGCCTGGTTCTGCTGGAGGTTTCTTCCTGTTAAAAGGGAGTTTTTCCTTCCCACTGTCGCCAAGTGCTTGCTCACAGGGGGTCGTTTTGACCATTGGGGTTTTTACGTAATTATTGTATGGCCTTGCCTTACAATATAAAGCGCCTTGGGGCAACTGTTTGTTGTGATTTGGCGCTATATAAATAAAATTGATTGAAAAATTGATTGAATATGAATAAAACAATGAAGTGTCAAACTATATACAAATATATAACCAAGAATCAAAATTAGATCTAAACTACATCAGTCAGTGTGGTACTGTTTGTAACAGTTTCTGTCTGGCTGAAGACAGAGGCCAATTTTACAAAGTTTGCACATCCAGCAGGTTGACCTCTTGCAAACCTTGCAAGAACGCTGCCCCTTTGTGGATCGCTGGCAAGTTGGGTTTCCACTGCTTGTTGGCACCGGGCAATGGCTTGTGGCTGATGGCGCCATCACACCCACACAAACACGCACACACACCTTCACAAATGACACTGACACCCTGCCTTTTCCTCAAAAATTACTACATTTATGTTTGCTGTCTGTCTCTGTACTTTTCTGTCACTTTTGCTCTCTTTTTCCTACTTTTCCCTTGTTTCAAAAGTCACCGAACGCACTTTACCGTAATATATGCAACATATAGCATACTGTTGGAAAGCACGGGTTCTTGGCTTGCTGTCAGTGTTGAAATGTTTCAGATTGAGGGCTTACATGAGAATTTACGGTAATGAGAATCAGCGGCGCACTAGTGTGAAACTTCCGTGTTTTTCCTCTGCGTTATGACGTCACAGGCTTACGTTTACTGTAATATACCATATATCATTGGAAAGCCCTTGGTGTTAGCTTAACAATGCACTTTGAATCATTCGGATTGGACAAACTATGGCGGAGTTACGGTAAACAAAATACGCATATGGCAAATATGGCGTGGGCGCCATCGCCGTAGATAAAAGGTTAAGCTTATAGACTCTTCCAAATGTTATAAAACTGCCACGCTCGACAAGGAATTTTTTGAAGAGAATTAATGTTAAAGAATGCCTTTACTTTTGTTATTGTACAATTTTTTTTTTTTCTATCTCTTTCTATTTACAATGATCATAATGTGAGTGTTATTGTGGCCTCGCCCTTTGTTCGTTTGCCGTTCACTTTACTGTTAATGTATTTGTTGAACAAAAAAAATGTTGTGACAAAGAAATGAGTAAAAACACTTTAATAATACTGAACTAGAAATAAACTTGACTGTTGGTTTGTTTGTTTATTTTGCCATTAAAATTGGCTATCACTTCTCAAAATAACAACTTCTCAAGGCCAGGGATCCTCAAAGTCTGGAGGCTAATTATTCACAGTGCAACAAACGAGGTAAAAGCTGACTGAGTCTGAGGCAGGGTTGCTGTTCAATGCGGCAACAGCCACGGAGGCATCGCACGTGCGTGTTTGAATGAGGAGAACTGTAGATATCCCTCTGCTTAGTGCTTTGCAATAGGGCTCTGTGGCTTTGCAGCAGCAGCAGAAGTGGGGAGACCCACTGCCGCTCGGTGAGAACACAGACTTGATCTGAGTCGCCAAACACCGGAAAAGTCTCCAGTGACGCCAGGAAAGGTAGCTAGATTTGTAGCTAGTCGCTTTTGAGAAAATAAGTCATCAAGAGGGTTTGGAAAGTCATGAGATTTAGCAAGAAAGTGGCCAAGTTGGTAACAGTGGTGAGGCACTAAATAGAACATACAGATAGGTCCTGTTGTATTTGCGTAGGGAACTGATTTTTTTTTTTGACAACCATCATCTGTCTTCTTTTAACTTTTCACATTCATTTCCTGTCAAAATAAAGTGCAGCATAGCTGAAACTTGATATCTGTGAAGCATCACAGCAGCCTTGTTTACTGTTCCCACATAATTGAAGTTATTTTGCTTGTTTTTGCAATTTCTCATCAGCAGAGATTACAGACAAGCCAAAAACAATAAAACACTGACATGTCTCAATCAAGCAACATAGTCCAAACACAAACTGACATTTTGTAATGCAAAGCAGAAGACACCTCATCCACAACAATAAAAGGCCCCAGCACATCTCCACACACCAGTATAGTCATACACCCATACTGGATCTCAAACACACAGACGAGAACCGTGTCAGAATGATTTTGTGTCCAACAAACTTGTCTGTGGTTTGAGAACCCTTATGGATCATGTCTCTAAGCAGTCACAGAACCTTTGTTGTATCTAGCCTTGTCTTTTGTTTTTTCATTTATCTTTGATGTCTTTTTAGTAGAATGCAATGGGCCCCAAACCTGGGGTCTAAAGTTGCATCCTAGGTTCTATAGTTATCTTAACCAGATCTGGCATTGTATCCGAGGGCTCTCTTCAAGATGGTGATCGTTCCCTTAATCGCAGACAACTGCACCTCATGTGCACTTGGGTGACCGGGGATTGCCTCAAGGTATTTCTTCAGGTTCTTTTTCATCAGGCCTGTTGCTCCTACCACAACTGGAATGATATCAATGTCTTTCAATGACCATGTTGTTCTTAGGTCATTTTTCAGGTCTTGGTATTTTGAGATCTTTCCCCTTTCAGCTCGATTCAGGCCGTACATCCAGAAGATGCTTTGCCATGTTTGGTCCAGCTACAGCACGTGCATGTGTGTTTGTGTGTAGTTGGGGAGATTTTTGAGACTAAAACAGAAAGTGTTATGAGATGTAAGTGTGTTAGAACAGGTGTGGTTGTGCAGCCTCAGGCTTTGGCTCAGGCTTTCGTTCTCGTGTGGAAATGGGATTATACCTTCCTCTGAAAAGCACTCTCCCTATTGTTACTGGGATGATGTAAGCTATAAGCCTTAATTCTCTTTTCTCTCTGTAGGTCTCTGTCTTCTTTCTCTCTGTTTCAATGTCTCATTCTCTGTCTTTCCCAGTTAATGCTCTTTGTTTTTGTTTTGTTAGAACTGAAGACAGATGGCATGGATTCAGCGTGATTTTTATTTTGTGTTGTTGTTGTTGTTGGGGGGGTGTCCATCACACTGCTGTGATTAGGCTCTGTTGCTGTGCTCTTTCTCCCTCCTTGTTTTGCCAGTGGAGCTGATTATTTGGACACACCTGTGGCAGCTACAACACCTGCAACCATTCACTCCTTACAGGATTTCAACCACAGCTCTTCACTCCATCCTCACCAGATCCTTGCATTCATCTGTGGTAACGTGGCCCAAAACTTTGTAGAACTCCGACTCTAGTATTTTTCAGTCAGCATTACTCTGTTTTGTCGTAACCCTGTCACTCCTTGTTTTTTTAGCTTAGTGCCACCACCACCTCCACAGGCTCCACCTGGCCCTGGCTACTGTGCTCTTGACCTCCCTCCAAACCATAGGTGCCTTCTCCTTTTGTGCCTCAGCATCTACTCCCATGAACACCAGCAAAATCCACTGTTAAACCTTTCTGCATTTTTATCCACTGTCTCTTACACTTGAGCAACAGACATGTCGATTACAAATACATCAACTTGCAACAGCTCCATCGAAAGACCAAAACAGCTCTAAAACTAGAAGACAACTCAAATTTTTGAACCAGCAGTCAACTCTTTAAACTCCATTAGAGCTTTGTGAAGTCACAAGGCAAGATGAAAAACAGAAAAACTGAGGCAAATTGCCACCAAAGTTATTCAAGTCTTCACTGACTATCATCTTTCCATAAATTTGTAAAGTTTTAATGAGTTTGACGATGCTGCTCTTTTTGTGGAATCAATCTGCTGCCCTGATTGCAGCAATAGAGAAGCCGAGCAAAGGCAAAGACCTAGGCTTTGAATGACTTCTTGGACTTTGCCATCAGAAATGTATTTGTATGTGGTGAAAGTTCTGCAGTACTGGGTTATCTCAACAGTGACATACATGTTTCTGGGTCCTCTATCTCTGGGATCAAGAGAAGCCTGGGAAGAGTTCATGGAGTCATAAGGTCGCTGGTGATGCAGATATCTAGGCTGGAAAATAAAGTTCCATGATTTTAGAGTCCTAGTGATTCCTGTTTTACTGTATGGTTGTGAGATTTGGATGCTAGTGACCCAAGGCAGTGACTAGATGTCTTTGGTACTCTGTGTCTTCGGAGGATCGTTATGTATCACTAGACTGACTTTGTGACAAATAAGCGGTTACTCAGGGAGACTCAGATGAGGAGTATCACTTACTTTGTGAGGGTACATTATGCACACCATTTTGGTGATGTGGTGCTTTTCTCTGGGCATGAGGCAACACATAGGTGTCTCTGTGCTGAGGATGCCAGTGACTGGAGAAGGTAAAGGGGAATGTTTAACCTGGTTGCAGTAGATAGATGGTTACTTTTGAGAGGTGAGAATGAACCAGTTGTCTGCCTGGGTGGTTGTCATCAAGGACCCCAGCGGGTCCCATGGTATGGTGGTTGCTGCAATGCAAAGCATGAGCAGAGAGATGTCTTTTGCCAATATAACAGAGAGATAGCAGTGATCACATAACCTCCACCTCTCCTCTGTCATTTTGAAGAAACAGAAATTCTAAGGTGTTAAAAGCAGCAGATTCAGGAAAACATCAAAGTTTGCAAGGATGTACCATCCTTACAGATCATCCTTACAGATCAAGGGCTAGTGGCCGGTGGTCACCTTAGTATTTCTTCTGTATTTCTTGTTGCTTAATGCTAACAAATTACACTATCTGTTGTCTTTCTGATGCCTGATTCTGTTTTTTCTCTCTGGTTGAGTTGCGGCTCCATCCAGAGATGGGTGTGGTGTATTCTTCTGTAAACCTCCCGTCCTGTGCACCGGCAAAATTTCCTCTATATTTGTTTTGGAAATTTTTTGTCAATTGTGTCGGTAGCATGGCCCAAGCAGAGGGTCACCCCTTTGAGTCTGGTCTGCTTGAAGTTTCTTCCCCAGATCATCAGAGGGAGTTTTTTTCTTTACCACTGTTGCCTGTATGCTTGCTCTTGGGGTTGGTAAGGTTAGACCTTGCTTGTGTGAAGCGCTTTGAGGCAACTTGTTGTGATTTGGCACTATATAAATGAAATAAATTAAATTGAAATAAATTAAATCAAGGATGTACCATCCTTACACAGCACCTGCAAATATTTTTATTTATCAGGAAAACCCCCTGCAAAAAAGACATTTTTTTAATCAATACTGATCTGATCACACTGCACATGATCAATGCACTGATTAGAATTTCAGACACAACCCCTGCATTCCTTTTGTTTGTTTTTTTTCCCCTCACACACACACACACACACACACACACACACACACACACACACACACACACACACACACACACACACACACACACACACACACACACACACACACACACACACACACACACACACACACACATTCCCCTGAGCCAATCACTGCTATTGATCACCTCCTATGATGTGATCCTCAGCTGATCAGATGCTACCTGCCATGAAGCAGTGATCAATGTCTGATAAACGAGAAGAAAAACACTCGTTTATCACCCTGCAGATGAAGGGATATCATTTTTCTCTCAATTTCTCTGTTATTGACTGAGATCGCTCCCAGGCAGCACCAATAATTCAAAGGTGTAGTCGATAGAAGCACAGGAACCATGTGTGTTTGTGGGGGAGGTCATATGTCACTGACACTGCATGATGATAAACACATATAATGTACATACATAGGCCATTTTACAAAGCTGAATACAAGCTTGAAAATAGCTTCCATCTGTGCTACTGTATATAAGTACAAGAGTTTCTCACAAATTCAAACATGGACAGCTGATATCATTCATGGGCTCCCAGCCACAGA
Source organism: Thalassophryne amazonica (assembly GCF_902500255.1). Classification (NCBI taxonomy): domain Eukaryota; kingdom Metazoa; phylum Chordata; class Actinopteri; order Batrachoidiformes; family Batrachoididae; genus Thalassophryne; species Thalassophryne amazonica. The sequence continues at coordinate 75,023,767 of NC_047104.1, forward strand.
AGTGACAGGATGCTTGGTGACAAACATCAGCTAATGTATTTTCTTTACCTTGCTTGTCATTGCTATACCTTTATGCATAGCTAAATTACATAAAATTATTATAATTATTGGGTGAATACAGCATTCATGATGAATGAAAGGATGGAACACATTGTTTGATAAAATAGGTAATGTGTAGTTAGGAAGAGTTTGAATGGTTTTAGCAAAGGTGTATGTACACTTACATTTGGAACCCCCCCCACACACACACACAGAGACAGAGAGAGAAAGAAAGAGAGAGAGAGAGAGAGAAGATGTGAAAGAACAATCTTTACCACTGGAGCTGAGTCCCACCCTCATGGCACCATCATCATTGATATCGTTCAGTCTGGAGGTCATAGTCTGTGTATCAAATGGTGTCCCATCATCCTCCAGTCCATCCAGGAACAGTGTGACCCATCTGTCATGAACCTGGAAAGCAGTCAGTGAGAAATAATTAGTTAATTAGTCTGTATGTGCTAAAACTGTCCATTCCTTACCATTTTCTTTGTTTTTTTTTTTTGTTGTTTGTTTTTACAATCAACATATTTTCAAACTGACTCATAGATTATATTAATCTAAGAAAACTAACCACAGGCATATTTACCTAACAAAACTAACCAAAGGTAATCACTACTTCAGTCTGCATAAATTGAATAACAGAAGAACTCTGTCTCCAGCTTAATAGTTGAAAATGCCAACAGTTGAGGTCTTGTGTAATTCCACCAACCAGCCAGATGGTAATGTATTTCTATATCACCCACAGGAATTGGAAGTCGACATATTCCACATGTTTCAGGTGGCATTCCATTAAAATGCCAGATGGTGGCACTAGATACCCAGGTAATACCCACAAACAGGATGAGGAATTGTAATGACCCCACTGACCTTCATGCAACCACCAGAAGGCAGCAATTGTTCACACCAAGATTTAGCGTATATTTTCTTTATTAATATAAAAGTTTAACATTCTGAGGGGTTTTGTCATTTCTGCATTAGCATTCTTTCCTTATGACATGACAAAAGAACTGATGAAGACAATATTCAAAATTCTCGCACGGTACTCAACTCTTATGATTAATCTACAACAGAGATGTGTCTGATTTAACATACTATGATCTACTCTAACTTAAGGCTTCTTATGTACACTGAGATCTTTTCTGTTAGTTTTTTTTCTGCTAGTAAGCCACATACAGATGCAGCATGTGTTGGCTGCAAGTTATCATAAACTCCTGGTGCTTCTCTGCACCCATCAGTATTCAACTGTAGAGAAGAAGGTTCCTGGAAATGTGTCCCTGTGGACCACCCACCAAACAAAACCAAAATTAAAAATATGATATTGTTAACTATAGGGCTGCAACTAATGGTAAATGGACTGCATTTATATATAGCGCGTGTCCTGCATCAGATGATCAAAGCGCTTTATAAATAATGCCTCACATTCACCCCGATATAACACCCCGTCACACTAGAGGCTGGAAAAAGCTCAAAAGGTGGTCAAAGTGCAGTCTGACCACAGTCTGGCTGCATTCTAAGCATTCGAAATGGCAATTCAACAGCATTCGGAGCATTCTGATCACGTTCGAGGGAACTTTGAAATGGTCCAGACACGCCAAAACCTGCCGGCACGTCCGGACTGTGTTGCCGATGAGCCGGACTTCACCCCGGTGCATCCTGTTCGGGGTGCAAAAAGGAACTATAGTAATGTGCAAAGTCTGTGGCACACAATCATTATGTGCACCAGACATGAACACTGCGCAATCACACCGAAAACACTGTGTCACTGTGAGTTAAAGTGTCTCAGAGCAGCAGAGCTGCACACGCAGTTGAACGGGCGGTTACATCCATAATTTAATTTAACCTTTATTTAACCAAGTTAGTCCCACTGAGACTGAGACCTCCTTTGCAAGGGAGAACTGGACAATTACAAAGTTTCCAATTCACCTAACCTGCATGTCTTTAAATGTGGGAGGAAATCGTAGCAGTTGGAGGAAACCCACTCAAACACGGGGAGAACATGCAAACTCCATACAGAAAGGCCCAAATAATCACTCAGCTGCACGAGTAGGTCAGCAAGGACCTACTCTCCATTCCCCACACCAGACTCAGAACCTTTGGAGATAGGGCTTTCTGTGTAATTGCCCCTACCCTTTGGAACAGCCTGCCCCTTCCCATCCGTTCTGCCACTTCTTTGACACAGTTCTGAAAGCACCTCAAAACACACCTCTTTTCTCTTGCTTATCCTCCCTAAATCCCCCTCCCCCGCCCTCTACCTCCCTCCTCCCATTCTTGTGAAGCAACCTTGGGTATCATGATAGGCACTATAGAAATCCAAGTCATTATTATTATTATTATTATTATTATTATAATGAATTGGATTTCTATAGTGCCTTTCATGATACCCAAGGTCGCTTCACAAGAGTGGGAGGAGGGAGGTAGAGGGCGGGGGGAAGGGGATTTAGGGAGGATAAGCAAGAGAAAAGAGGTGTGTTTTGAGGTGCTTTTGGAACTGTGTCAAATTATTATTATTACTCCCCCTCTAGCTGCCACCTTATCGTGGTGGGGGAGTTTGCGTACCCGGATGATCCTAGGAGCTATGTTGTCGGGGGCTTTTTGTGCTCCCTGTAGGGTCTGCCAAGGCAAACAGGTCCTAGGTGACGGGTCAGACTAAGGACAGTTCAGAACCTCCATGACCAGTAAAAAAATCAAGGACCGAGACATCGCCTGGTATGGCGGAGCCGGGGTCCCACCCTGGAGCCAGGCCTGGGGTTGGGTGTCACGCGCGAGGGCCTGGTGGTCGGGCCTTAGCCCATGGGGCCCGGCCGGGCTCAGCTCAAAAGAGCGACGTGGGCCTGCCCTCCTGTGGGTTCACCACCTGCAGAGGGGGCCATGGGGGTCGGGTGCAGAGAGGATTGGGTGGCGGTCGAGGGCGGATGGCCCGGCGGCCCGGTCCATGCTCACAGCCCCTGGCTGTTGGGACGTGGAATGTCACCTCGCTAGGGGGGAAGGAGCCTGAGCTTGTGCAGGAGGTTGAGAGATACCGACTAGAGATAGTCGGGCTCACCTCCACGCACAGCTTGGGCTCTGGTACCCAACTCCTGGAGAGGGGCTGGACGCTTCATTTTTCTGGTGTTGCCCAAGGGGAGAGGCGGAGAGCTGGGGTCGCATTGCTTATTGCTCCCCAGCTCAGTCGTCATGTGTTAGAGTTCACTCCGGTGAAGGAGAGGGTCGCGTCCCTACGCCTTAGGGTCAGGGACAAGAGTACCCAACCTTCCTAGAGTCCCTGGGAGGGGTACTAGATAGCGCTCCAACTGGGGACTCCATTGTTCTCCTGGGGGATTTCAACGCCCACGTGGGTGGCGACAGTGAGACCTGGAGGGGGGTGACCGGGAAGCATGGCCTCCCCGATGTGAACCCGAGTGGTGTTCAGTTGTTAGAGTTCTGTGCTAGTCACAGTTTGACCATCACGAACACCATGTTCGAGCACAAGGGTGTCCATAAGTGCACGTGGAACCAGGTCACCCTGAGCCGGAGGTCAATGATCAACTTTGTAGTCATATCATCTGACCTTCAGCCACGTGTCTCGGACACTCGAGTGAAGAGAGGGGCAGAGCTGTCGACCGATCACCACCTGGTGGTGAGTTGGATCCGCTGGGAGGGGAGGAACCTGGTCAGACCTGGCAGGCCCAAAAGTATCATGAGGGTCTGCTGGGAACGACTGGTGGAACCCTCTGTCAGCGAGGTCTTCAATGCCCACCTCCGGAACAGCTTCTCCCAGATCCCGGGGGAGGTTGGAGACATGGAGTCCGAGTGGACCATGTTCTCCACCTCCATTGTCGATGCGGCCGCTCGTAGCTGTGGTCGCAAGGTCTCTGGTGCCTGTCGCGGCGGCAATCCCTGAACCCGGTGGTGGACACCGGAAGTGACTGCTGGTGGTTGGCTCTCACTGCGGTATTGTATCACTTCCTGTTCCGGAGCACAGTGGTGTTTTGCTGTATCTGTTAGCTGTTTAATCTGCGCAGTTAGACTGATCTAGTTAACTAGATAACGACTTGTTTCACAGTGTAATCTTCACGTGCCTTAACTAAAGCACTCCCCCTGCTGAATCACCTCAAAATTATTTACACATTATTCACTTTGTGTGTTTTTAGGAATCCGCTAGCTTAGCGCAGCTACTAGCTCTTAGCCGGTTTAGCATGGCGGCTTCTCCCGTCTTTCCCGCACTTTTCTGCTCTGGGTGTGCAATGTTTAGTTATTCCTCGGCCTCCTTTAGCAGTAATGGTACTTGTAATAAGTGTAGCTTATTCGTAGCTTTGGAGGCCAGGCTGGGCGAATTGGAGACTCGGCTCCGCACCTTGGAAAATCCTACAGCTACAGCTAGCCAGGCCCCTGTATTCGGTGCGAACCAAGGTAGCTTAGCCGCCGTTAGTTCCCCTCCAGCAGATCTCGAGCAGCCGAGAAAGCAGGCCGACTGGGTGACTGTGAGGAGGAAGCGTAGTCCTAAACAGAAGCCCCGTGTACACCACCAACCCGTTCACATCTCTAACCGTTTTTCCCCACTCGGCGACACACACGCCGAGGAACAAACTCTGGTTATTGGCGACTCTGTTTTAAGAAATGTGAAGTTAGCGACACCAGCAACCATAGTCAACTGTCTTCCGGGGGCCAGAGCAGGCGACACTGAAAGAAATTTGGTAAGATTGTAATTCACGTCGGCAGTAATGACACCCGGTTACGCCAATCGGAGGTCACTAAAATTAACATTGAATCGGTGTGTAACTTTGCAAAAACAATGTCGGACTCTGTAGTTTTCTCTGGGCCCCTCCCCAATCGGACTGGGAGTTACATGTTTAGCCGCATGTTCTCCTTGAATTGCTGGCTGTCTGAGTGGTGTCCAAAAAATGAGGTGGCTTCATAGATAATTGGCAAAGCTTCTGGGGAAAACCTGGTCTTGTTAGGAGAGACGGCATCCATCCCACTTTGGATGGAGCAGCTCTCATTTCTAGAAATCTGGCCAATTTTCTTAAATCCTCCAAACCGTGACTATCCAGGGTTGGGACCAGGAAGCAGAGTTGTAGTCTTACACACCTCTCTGCAGCTTCTCTCCCCCTGCCATCCCCTCATTACCCCATCCCCGTAGAGACGGTGCCTGCTCCCAGACCACCAATAACCAGCAAAAATATATTTAAGCATAAAAATTCAAAAGAAAAAAATAATATAGCACCTTCAACTGCACCACAGACTAAAACAGTTAAATGTGGTCTATTAAACATTAGGTCTCTCTCTTCTAAGTCCCTGTTAGTAAATGATATAATAATTGATCAACATATTGATTTATTCTGCCTTACAGAAACCTGGTTACAGCAGGATGAATATGTTAGTTTAAATGAGTCAACACCCCCGAGTCACACTAACTACCAGAATGCTCGTAGCACAGGCCGAGGGGGAGCATTAGCAGCAATCTTCCACTCCAGCTTATTAATTAATCAAGAACCCAGACAGAGCTTTAATTCATTTGAAAGCTTGTCTCTTAGTCTTGTCCATCCAAATTGGAAGTCCCAAAAAACAGTTTTATTTGTTGTTATCTATCGTCCACCTGGTCGTTACTGTGAGTTTCTCTGTGAATTTTCGGACCTTTTGTCTGACTTAGTGATTAGCTCAGAGAAGATAATTATAGTGGGCGATTTTAACATCCACACAGATGCTGAGAACGACAGTCTCAACACTGCATTTAATCTATTGTTAGACTCGACTGGCTTTGCTCAAAATGTAAATGAGTCCACCCACCACTTTAATCATACCGTAGATCTTGTTCTGACTTATGGTATGGAAATTGAAGACTTAACAGTATTCCCTGAAAACCCCCTTCTGTCTGATCATTTCTTTATAACATTTACATTTATTCTGACCCAGCAGTGGGGAATAAGTTTCATTACAGTAGAAGTCTTTCAGAAAGCGCTGTAAACTAGATTTAATGATGATTCCTTCTTTATGTTCTCCAATGCCATATACCAACACAGGGCAGAGTAGCTACCTAAACTCTGTGAGTGAGATAGATTATCTCGTCAATAGTTTTATATCCTCATTGAGGACAACTTTGGATGCTGTAGCTCTTCTGAAAAAGAGAGCCTTAAATCAGAAGTGCCTGACTCCATGGTATAACTCACAAACTCGCAGCTTAAAGCAGATAACCCATAAGTTGGAGAGGAAATGGCGTCTCACTAATTTAGAAGATCTTCACTTAGCCTGGAAAAAAGTGTCTGTTGCTCTATAAAAAAGCCCTCCGTAAAGCTAGGACATCTTACTATTCATCACTAATTGAAGAAAATAAGAACAACCCCAGGTTTCTTTTCAGCACTGTAGCCAGGCTGACAAAGAGTCAGAGCTCTATTGAGCCGAGTATTCCTTTAACTTTAACTAGTAATGACTTCATGACTTTCTTTGCTAATAAAATTTTAACTATTAGAGAAAAAAATTACTCATAACCATCCCAAAGACATATCGTTGTCTTTGGCTGCTTTCAGTGATGCCGGTATCTGGTTAGACTCTTTCTCTCCGATTCTTCTGTCTGAGTTATTTTCATTAGTTACTTCCTCCAAACCATCAACATGTCTATTAGACCCCCTTCCTACCAGGCTGCTCAAGGAAGCCCTACCATTAATTAATGCTTCGATCTTAAATATGATCAATCTATCTTTATTAGTTGGCTATGTACCACAGGTTTTTAAGGTGGCAGTAATTAAACCATTACTTAAAAAGCCATCACTTGACCCAGCTATCTTAGCTAATTATAGGCCAATCTCCAACCTTCCTTTTCTCTCAAACATTCTTGAAAGAGTAGTTGTAAAACAGCTAACTGATCATCTGCAGAGGAATGATCTATTTGAAGAGTTTCAGTCAGGTGTCAGAATTCATCATAGTACAGAAACAGCATTAGTGAAGGTTACAAATGATCTTCTTATGGCCTCAGACAGTGGACTCATCTCTGTACTTGTTCTGTTAGACCTCAATGCTGCTTTTGATACTGGTGACCATAAAATTTTATTACAGAAAATAGAGCATGCCATAGGTATTAAAGGCACTGCGCTGCGGTGGTTTGAATTATATTTATCTAATAGATTACAATTTGTTCGTGTAAATGGGGAATTTTCTTCACAGACTAAGGTTAATTATGGAGTTCCACAAGGTTCTGTGCTAGGACCAATTTTATTCACTTTATACATGCTTCCCTTAGGCAGTATTATTAGACAGCATTGCTTAAATTTTCATTGTTACGCAGATGATACCCAGCTTCATCTATCCATAAAGCCAGAGGACACACAATAATTAGCTAAACTGCAAGATTGTCTTACAGACATAAAGACATGGATGACCTCTAATTTCCTGCTTTTAAACTCAGATAAACTGAAGTTATTGTACTTGGCCCCACAAATCTTAGAAACATGGTGTCTAACCAGATCCTTAATCTGGATGGCATTACCCTGACCTCTAGTAATACTGTGAGAAATCTTGGAGTCATTTTTGATCAGGATATGTCCTTCAATGCGCATATTAAACAAATATGCAGGACTGCTTTTTTCCATTTGCGCAATATCTCTAAAATTAGAAAGGTCTTGTCTCAGAGTGATGCTGAAAAACTAATTCATGCATTTATTTCCTCTAGGCTGGACTATTGTAATTCATTATTATCAGGTTGTCCTAAAAGTTCCCTGAAAAGCCTTCAGTTAATTCAAAATGCTGCAGCTAGAGTACTGACAGGGACTAGAAGGAGAGAGCATATCTCACCCATATTGGCCTCTCTTCATTGGCTTCCTGTTAATTATAGAATAGAATTTAAAATTCTTCTTCTTATTTATAAGGTTTTGAATAATCAGGTCCATCTTATCTTAGGGACCTCATAGTACCATATCACCCCAATAGAGCGCTTCGCTCTCAGACTGCAGGCTTACTTGTAGTTCCTAGGGTTTGTAAGAGTAGAATGGGAGGCAGAGCCTTCAGCTTTCAGGCTCCTCTCCTGTGGAACCAGCTCCCAATTCGGATCAGGGAGACAGACACCCTCTCTACTTTTAAGATTAGGCTTAAAACTTTCCTTTTTGCTAAAGGTTATAGTTAGGGCTGGATCAGGTGACCCTGAACCATCCCTTAGTTATGCTGCTATAGACTTAGACTGCTGGGGGGGTTCCCATGATGCACTGAGTGTTTCTTTCTCTTTTTGCTCTGTATGCACCACTCTGCATTTAATCATTAGTGATTGATCTCTGCTCTCTTCCACAGCATGTCTTTTTCCTGGTTCTCTCCCTCAGCCCCAACCAGTCCCAGCAGAAGACTGCCCCTCCCTGAGCCTGGTTCTACTGGAGGTTTCTTCCTGTTAAAAGGGAGTTTTTCCTTCCCGCTGTCACCAAGTGCTTGGTCACAGGGGGTCGTTTTGACCATTGGGGTTTTTCCGTAATTATTGTATGGCTTTGCCTTACAATATAAAGCGCCTTGGGGTGACTATTTGTTGTGATTTGGCGCTATATAAATAAAATTGATTGATTGATTGATTGAAGTAAGGGATGCCGTCAAGCTGAAGAAGGAGTCCTACTTATCATTGTTGGTAGGTGGGACCCCAGAGGCAGCTGACAGGTGCCGGCAGGCCAAGTGTGCCACAGCCCGTGCGGTCGCAGAGGCAAAAACACGGGTCTGGGAGGAGTTCGGGGAGGCTATGGAGGAGGACTTTCGGTCGGCCTCGAAGAGATTCTGTGAAACCGTCCAATGCCTCAGGAGGCGGAAGCAGCTCTCCACTGGCACTGTTTACGGTGCGGGTGGGGAGCTGTTGACCCTGACTGGGGATGTTGGTCAGGCGGTGGAAGGAGTACTTCAAGGATCCTCAATCCCATCGTCACGTCTTCCGAAGATGAAGCAGAGACTGGGGACTCAGAGGCGGACTCATCCATTACCCAGGCCGAAGTCACCAAGGTGGTTAGAAAGCTCCTCGGTGGCAAGGCTCCTGGGTGGATGAAATCCGTCCTGAGTACCTTAAGTCTCTGGATGTTGTGGGACTGTCTTGGCTGACACGCCTCTGCAACTTCACGTGGCGATCGGGGACAGTGCCTCTGGATTGGCAGACCGGGGTGGAGGTCCCTCTGTTTAAGAAGGGGGACCGGAGGGTGTGTTCCAACTATAGGGGGATCACACTCCTCAGCCTCACCGGTAAGGTCTATTCCAGAGTACTGGAGAGGAGAATTCGACTGATGCTCGAACCTCGGATTCAGGAGGAGCAGTGTGGTTTTCGTCCTGGTCGCGGCACACTGGACCAGCTCTACACGCTCCATCGGGTGGTCGAGGGTTCATGGGAGTTCGCCCAACCAGTCCACATGTGTTTTGTGGATGTGGAGAAGGCGTTCGACCGTGTCCCTCGGGGCACCCTGTGGGGAGTGCTCCGGGAGTACGGGGTCCGGGGTCCTTTGCTAATGGCTATCCGGTCCCTGTTCGACCGCAGCAGGAGCTTGGTTCGCATTGCCGGTAGTAAGTCAAACCTGTTTCCAGTGCATGTTGGCCTCCACCAGGGCTGCCCTTTGTCACCGGTTCTGTTCATTATTTTTATGGACAGAATTTTTAGGCGCAGCCAGGGTGCAGAGGGGGTCTGGTTTGGGAACCACAGAATCTCATCTCTGCTGTGTGCAGACGATGTGGTTCTGTTGGTTTCGTCAAATTAGGACCTTCAGCGTGCACTGGGGCAGTTTGTAGCCGAGTGTGAAGCGTCCGGGATGAAGATCAGCACCTCCAAATCCGAGGCCATGGTTCTCGACCGGAAAAAGGTGCTTTGCCTTCTTCAGGTCGGTGGAGTGTCCTTGCCTCAAGTGGAGGACTTTAAGTATCTCGGGGTCTTGTTCACGAGTGAGGGACAGATGGAGCGTGAGATCGATAGACGGATCGGTGCAGCATCTGCAGAGATGCGGTCGCTGTATCTGGCCGTCGTGGTGAGAAGAGAGCTGAGTAGGGGAGCAAAGCTCTCGATTTACCGATCGATCTACGTTCCGATCTTCACCTGTGGTCATGAGATTTGGCTCATTACCGAAAGAATGAGATCGCGAGTACAAGCGGCTGAGATGAGTTAACTCCGCAGGGTGGCTGGGCGCTCCCTTAGAGATAGGGTGAGGAGCTCGGTCACTCGGGAGGAGCTCGGAGTCGAGCCGCTGCTCCTCCACGTCGAAAGGAGTCAGTTGAGGTGGTTCGTGCATCTTTTCCGGATGCCCCCTGGACGCCTCACTGGAGAGGTGTTCCGGGCAGGTCCCATTGGGAGGAGGCCCCGGGGAAGACCCAGGACACACTGGAGGGACTACATCTCTCGGCTGGCTTGGGAACACCTTGGGGTTCCCCCGGAGGAGCTGGGGGAGGTGTGTGTGGATCGGGAGGTCTGGGCGGCTTTGCTTGAGCTGCTGCCCCCGCAACCCGACTCCGGATAAAGCGGAAGAAAATGGATGGATGGATGGATGGATTATTATTATTATTATTATGTGTGCTCTCATAACGGCTGAACGATCCGCTGTGCATGCGTGAGGCTGGATCAAATGATCGCACAGCTGCATGCATGTGTCCTCATATCAGCTGATCACTTTACTGCACGTGCATGAGCCCGTATGGACAACGGGGTGTCCCACTTTCCGCTAAACAGCTAATTACCTGGTGGGTGAGAGAGAGAGAGACAGAGAGATGTAGAGAGAGAGAGAGGACACCCATGCAATAGGGGAGGGGTGGGGGCTAGTGACCACTGTGTGATGCCTTAATGTCAGGACTTGCCTTATCTCTCCTCTGGTTTCTGTATTTTATCCAGTATATGGACTGATGTATATAATACAGGGTTCCATGTTAAATAGGTTTACTGTAATGCACCGCGACTACCGGTAATAACAACTGTTCGTATGCACATCGGTGATCTGATGTCCGTAATAATCTGATCACACATATCACATAGCACTACAGTAATGCGAGAGTCAGGGGAGCTTGGTTTACATGTAATCAGTCTATGGCTTGGATATCATCCAGCAGTGAGGCACGGCAGGTCTTCAAAACAGCGGACCACAGCACTTGCTCTGCCATGCCCTTCCCCTTGCTTGCCTTCCACCCAGACCTCGGGTGGCAATCACACCGCACACGTACGGCATTCAAGGAGCATTCTGCATATTCCAGCTGTATTCTGCCGGCATTGTGGGGTTTTGTGCTGTGTTCTGGCCATGTTTGACCTACATGGTGTGTATTCGTACTGTGTTCCAGCTGCAGTCAACCTGGATTTGGGAGCTGCTGCATGCAGAATGTACACGAATCATTCGAGGTGGCTTCAGCACAAATTTTGGGTATTTGTATGGCATTCATACACGGCTGTCCGAATGTCTGTCTTTCCTGACTGCGCCTCGAAGTTTGGCTTTTTGCCCCCCATTCGCCCTGATTCGGCCTCATTCATGCTAAGTGTGATAGGGGCTTAAGTCGCAACAGAGAACAAGTCGCACTGGAGTATAAGTCACACCTTTTTTCTGCAATATCAGCAAATTTGGGATTTTTGTGCATTTTTGTAGTGTGCTTTTGATTACTGCTATTTATTCTTTTATTAATCAAGTATATTTTGTTTGGTGTTTTGATTCCTGGGTCCTAGTATATAAATCCTACAGTCCTATGTAAGTCCTATAAAATCCTATAGTCCTATATAAGTCCTATATAAATAGTTATTAAAGTCAGTGGTGGGCACAGCTAATCAAAAAGTTAGCCTCGATAACCGCTAATCGGCAAACTGAAAAGTTAACTTTTATGAAGCTAAACTGATAAACTGCTAAAAGAATTTAGCGGAAGTTACAGCTAACTTTTAGTATTGACTCAGTACGCAGTCTGCTAATCCAGTTTTGAATTTAAGCACCGCAAGTGCTGCTGAGTAAATTCAAAAGTGATCACAAACGAAAAACAAACCCAGAGCTTCTGTCTTCATGCACCCGGCCTGCTGCTACCAAACAAAAAATTGCATAATTTACTTTCAACAAGCATCAACGACGGTGGGCAGAAGACATGAAACACAAAGACCTTTCACTCATGGTTTCATTTAAAACAAACTAATTCCAGACAGTTTATTGACATTAACGGCAACTCTGAAGGTTTGAGCTTTAACAGACACACATGCCAAAAGGCATTATGGGAAATTCAAATGACCGTCTTTCATCACTTCCTCCTCCCCCCGTCAAAATGCATAGAACACTGCCATCTACTGGATGGGAGTGTGAATAGACCAACTGTAATTTGTGTGTAGTATTCGAAGGCAGTGGCATTCAATGGCACTTTACAAGATATGTGTAATATCATATTTTCACTTTGTAAAAATGACAGAGTTGCCATTAATGTAGATAAACTCTGGAATTAGTTGGTTTTAAATGAAACCATGAGTGAAAGGTGCTTTGCGTTTCATGTATTCTGCCCACTGTCTGAGTCGACGTATGTTTAAAGTAAATGACTTTTTTCTTCTTCTTCTTTGCAATAGCAACTGGCAACCGGTCTGCCCCCTTCTGTTGGGGGAGGACTGAGCTCCTCAGAGCGGTCTGATTATTACAAAACACACAATAGTAACTAACATGTAGGATTTTATGTTTTACAGATGTTTTTGACCATTAAGTTTTACTCATTATAACAGCAAAAAAATGGTTAGCGGACTGAAAATTAGCGGAACTAAATTTAGCTGAAGGTAATTGGTCCGCTGATGGTTTTCAAAAGTTATCTGAAAAGCTAATCCGCTAACAAAAAAGTTAGCTTCAGTAATTACTGGTTAGCAGATTAGCAGAACTGTGCCCACCACTTATTATAATTATTATCAATATGAATAAGGAATGTGTGATTTTCTGGTATATAAGCTGCACCAGAATATAAAGGCCCTGCCACACCTTGACAATTTAGCCAGCATATGCCGGCCGTATTAAAAACTCTGGCGCACGCTGGCGTACATCTAATAAATTAATGCAGCTGTCACACCTTGACGATTATCCAGCATCTGCCAACAGCCCTGTTTCAGCCCAGTGGTTCTGGTCGGCACAGCACCGTGTGGTGCGCGTCAGAAACAGAATCATTTAACATTATTTTATTTTTTTACTTTAATTTTTTTTTATCTTGGTGGACTATTTTCATTGTGTACAGAATGCTGATGAGTAGACTGGCTGCAGGAAACACTGCTGTGAATGAATGGAGGGCTGTCTCTTTAAATGTTGAAAGTGCCGGCTGCTTCCTGATCAGCGGATCTGATCAGGTAATCACGGACCTGAATAATGAAACGCTGTGATGATTTATATTTTTAAAGTGGCAGTCGACCGCGATCAGGTGTGATCTGAAGGAAGTGCTGTGTGATCTGTCGGTGTGATCTGTCGATGTGGTGATCACCGACAGCAACGACGCTTTAAATGTTTAAACAGCGCATTAATCAGGCTTGCTCACCCTGATCGATCGATCAAGTCATCTGATGATCACACCAGAGCGACGGCGCTTTAAAAGTTTAAATCATCACAGCACTTCTGTGTGTTCACAGTGCAGGGCTGACATGAGAAACGCACCTGCAACAGAAAAAAAACACAGAGGGACTTGCTTTAAAATGCTACATTTCCAGCCACGAATTAAAGAATTTTTCGAGGTCATTTTCAAAAATCAGGAGCTTTATCTGGATTCATGTCCATCTGTAATGATGAATTGGACTGAAATGAAGAGGTCAGATACTCCACGTGTGAATGAAACAGTCATTCTGCATACGGGCCACAGCTTTCAGCCAATCAGTGGCCAGCATTAATAGACAGATCTAGACTTATGAGTAAGTAACAAGAAACGTCTGCCAACAATCACATAACTTACCTACAACTTATGTCCAGCATGTGCGGAACATATGAGTCACATGCTGGCATGCGTTAAAATTTTTAGCATGCCCAAAATATTTTGAGGAACTCAGCTTATCAGGTCGTATTTACATCAGTGAGCTTCAAGGTATTTCAACTTGCTTTTAACTTATAAAAACTTACCCTTAAAGGACAGGTCGCACCACAATCACAACAATTAAGATTAAGGTTGTTTGTTACCATCCAATGATCCACCGGGATTACATTGTGCACGTCCATGACCGTTTTCAAAGCATATGGCATTCACAACAAACAGCTAATAAGACGTCCAAAAACAAAGTACTCGTGAGTACACGGATGTTTCTGAAAAGTGATGTCGCAACTAGAAGTGTCACACTGTGTACTTCAATGGAATGTAGCTGATAATGTTAAGAATGGAGGCACAGATTAATTTCAAAGTTGACATACAAGTGTGATGTCATGTTATGATGACTCATTTTTAAGTGATAACTGTTCATTTTGATGTAGTCACGGTAAAAGCTGCAGCTCTGTGAAGGTTTCTGTGCACCTGCACAGCCATGAGTCAGAAACGCAGCCTGTCAATAACCATCTCTGCTCCAGGTTCAGCTTTGTGCACCATTAATTATGAGTGTCGTTATCAATAAAATCTAAAAAATTACATCTGCTGCCGGAGGAGAAGGAGCATCTTGTCAGCTGCATAGCGCACGCACGCACGCACGCGCGCACGCACGCACGCACACACACACACACACACGCACACACACACACACACACACACACACACACACACAGCGAGCTTTGCAGCAGACATACACAGCTCCAAATTTACTCTCAAAGTAAAAAAAAAAACAAAAACCTGAAATTTAGCCACAAAACACAAAAGAGGAAAAATCCTGAACATGCCAGACTCACCGTCATGATATGGATTCATTTCCAAATCTAAACTCCACGCGATCAAAGAAGCGCACGAGCGTGAGATCGCCACAGCTGCAGCTCTGCCTCTCTGCCTCTTTCTTGATTGTGGCACATAAAATAACGTCCATGAACTCCTGGAAATAATGTATTCTGACTTTTTCCAAAGTAACAAATCCATCTCGGTGTCCAGGCAGTCTGTTAAAAACAGTGTCAGATGTCCTGCATCCATGTATACAGCTTCAGTAAACCAGCATCCACACAAACAGTGCGTCACCACAATTTAAGCTCCAAAATCCGACACTCTGAAAAAGTTAAGAGTTTCGGAGTGAAGCATGTCGTGACCTCTCTGTAAATCTGAGCCATCACTTTCGACCAGCAGCTCAAAAGCTTCGTTTTCGGACAGAGCAGGTTCTGTTCCCTCTGTCTGTCAGTCATTGGGATGTTTCTGTTTTGCTAATTAGGATGTCACACACTGAAAAATGCAGAAGATTGCCGAGTGAAATGTTTTCCAGAAATGCACCTGCTAACGCTTAGAGTGAGAGGAATAAAATACATCAGCGATCCCTAATTATTAGCACATGTGAGCAAAGACACTTACAATCATGAGTACTTTTATGTTGTCTTACTAACTGGGATGTTAAAAAACGTGAGACATGTCCGTTAACTTATTGGACTTATGCGTTTTTTAATATGGTTGGCATATGCTGGCTAAATCAAGGTGTGACAGGGCTTTTAGTCTGTAATGACTAAAAAAAAAAAAAAAAAAAAAAAAGCAACAAAAAAAACCCCCAAAACAAATGAGACTTATACTCCAGTAAACACTGTAGTCTATTATTAACATAGTTGGCAGTCAATTAATCAATTATTTGTTGTAGTTCCAGTTAACTATTTTATTGTGGTATCTCTTAGCAAAATGGACTGCGTTGATCTAAGTTCCTGCTAATCAGCAGCATTTGCAACTGTGAAAGAAGCTCCCCATGGTGAAATGTCAGAGTTTAGCATAACTGTGTTATCTTTCCGCAGAACTGTGCTGAAAATAAGAAAGAAAAACACAGACATGTCTGCAAAAACAAAACAGTCGGCTGCATGGATTTATTTGGAATTTCTTAATACTTCTCACTCCAGTTGTTGACACTTGGAAATGCTGTGAAAATATAGTATATCCTTCTCTTGCTTTGTGATCATCAAAGTACAAACTAATTTATTTTGATGCTTTCTCAAGTGACAGCTCAAACCCTTAGTGAAGTTTTTTATACTGTGTGTACATTGGAGGTTAACACTCAAATTCAAGCAATTTTCACCCTGGTAGTTTTTGTAAAATAATTTTGATTGTGTGCAAAGTAAAATAATGTAAGCATCCAAAATAAAACATGTTTTGAAGTGCTGTGTTGAATGCTAAAATATCCTTGGCTGTATGAGCATGTAATCAATGAAAGTGTGAGTAAAAAGAATGTGACCTTTTGACCCCTTAGAATAGGCCAAGGTTAGCCATGTTTGAACTTGTCCAAGGTCTGTGTCCCAAGAATGGTCCCTGTGAATTTGAAGACCCTGGCAGTAATAGGACTGGACTTATGCCGAGCATACACAGACTGACAGACAGATGCAAATTCCTTGTAATAACTGATGGCCATATTTTGGCCTTGAGTAAAAGTACAAAAACAGGCTTATACCCTGTAACTTTATATAAGGAACCCCTAAACCTCACACCTAAACATATAACGCAATGCTAAAATACCCTTGGCCGTATGAGCATTGTCTTCTTTATAATTTGCAGTTGTTTAATTGGTGTTCCAGTATATATATATATATATATATATATATATATATATATATATATATATATATATAGTTTGCACTGGAGGAATATTATACATTTATTGTTATTTACATTCATTATTAAGATCCTATTGTCTTATTTACAATTTGTACATGTTCAATCAAGCCCCTCTGTTTTGTCACGTGAAAAGTTCACAAGGATGACAATAGAAATAAGCGTTTATGCTTTTTTGTGTTATCCATGTATAACTGATATATTCACCTCTGAATGTTTATATTGATGTTGCAAAATAAACTCAATCAATCAATCATACACAACATTTTATTCACGTTTTAACGGCGTCTGTAGGAAGGTGTGCATGTGCGCATACATGAACTTTGGACAAGAGCAGAATTTACCTTTGTGTGTGATGCACGTGCAGGCTGATGTCTGTGAGATGTCTTGTAAATCACTGCAGTGGTGTCATCAGGTTGCAAAAATAGCATTTTCAGTGGCAGAAGTGTTTATTTCGCATAAGCTTTTCCATAATACATGAGAAACATGTTAGATTTATACAGAAAAGCAGCAATTTGGGAGAGTATTGCTGAATTAGCAGCCAGAGAGAGACCAGCCAGTGATGTCACTGTACCTCACTACGCTGAGACTGTCAAAACCCCCCCCCCCCCCGCCAAAAAACAGATTTGCATGAGTCATAGCACAAAAATAGGAAACAGAATGTGACCTTTTGACCTCTTAAAATCAAGGTCAAGGTTAGCCATCTTTGATCTTCTTCAACGTCTGTGTCCCAAGAACGTGCCCTGTGAATTTGAAGACTCTGGCAGTAACAGGACTTGTGCTGAGCACAGGTAGATGGACGGATGGATGGACGCAAAGCCTTCACAATACATGATAGCCATATTTTGATGGCCTCAGGTAAAACAAACTGTTGCTGACATCTGTACAGGTTATCCAACAAAAATGAGCACTGAAAATTGTTTGAATCAGAAAAAACAGACAACAAAACACAAAGCAACCATCGATACAGATTTTAGACAATATCAGCTGCTCTCACTGAAGATTCAACATGCTAATTGTGCTGGACACAGCAGCACAGACAGTTTGACAGTCACCTGTTGGTATTCTAAAGTGTGAATGCAATGTTAGTTGTTTTGCTGTCAGTGCAGACAGTTGCAGAGTTTGAGAAGCATTAAAGACAGCAGCAAAGATCTTGTAGCAGGCTGCGACTGTAACATGAAACATCTCAAAAACAGAGCAGCATCTAGCCTGCGCAAGCACGTGCATGTATCCACACAAGTATGCATGTGTGCAAGTGTGGCCATGTGTGAATTATACATACAGCTAATCTTCCAGCTCATTTCCCCAGTAGCAGAAACTGCCCCAGGCAACTGCCTCGGCTGCAAATTAGCTTTCTGTTTGACCAAAAATCTCCTCTCCTCTCCGTTCCTTTCCTGATCTGCGGCATGAATATTAAAACTTGCACAGCAGACAACACAGTCAAAGCGGGAGCTGGTCGCTTCCACATCAAACCCAGGGGGAAAAAAGGAAACTCCAAACGGAGAGCTTTCCTGCCCACCTAAAAACTTTAATTTGAACTGTCCCACTCGCTCCCTCTACCCCTCTAAATCCTGTGTTTGGGAAACACACTGCGGGACCACTGATAAACACAAACTCTCACTGTCGTACCAGACATCTTCTTCGTGTTCCTCGTCTCATTTCCATGCTCGTCCTCCTTGCTTTGTCCTTTCTCCTGCCTGCAATTTCATTTGGCTCCTTCATCTTTTTTAAACTGTTTTGACTGTCCTCACCTCCTTTCATTCACCCTCCGTTTTTACCTATTATTATTTTATCCTCTTTAAATTCTCCATCCATAACTTTCCCCTCTCATCTCCCTTCCCCTCATGGTTATCTTGCCCTGTCGCTCTCACTTGTTGTCAGCTCTTTAGGGAAGCTGAAAATGTGTGAGGAAGGAAATAAGTCCAAGTAAAAAAAAAAAAAAACACCTTTAGGGGATGAAGGCAGGCCCAGACAAGTGTCTGCCTCTCAGAGGATAGTTAAGATGCCCAGACAGACACTTTCATGATGACTGATTGAAGACTGGGAAGCGCATGAGAGCACAAGAGAAAGTGCAGGAGAGAATAAGAGTATAAGGAGGGAAGAGAAAAAAAGAGACAGGAGAAGGAGGGGAAAAAAGCCAGAGAGCGGGTGGAAGAAAGGAAGCCAGACGAAGAAGGGCCCTCTTTAGGAATCTCTAAGCCAGAGCTGTGCTGCTCTTGGGGAGATGTGAGGCAGTTGTCAGGCCTGATGTAAATGAGTCCTGAAGTACATCATCCTCCTTAGCTTTCACACATCCTTTTGAAACGGCCAGCTCTCCTTTGTTAACTTTCACAAACTCTTTTCTTCCATTTTTACCTTTCCCTGTCCATCTGTAGTTTATCCCCTTCTTCCCCTACCTCCTCTCCTTTTCTCTGTTAGCCAGAGCAACTTCAGAGTTCTGTGAGAATGGAGAATAAAAGGAGGAGGAGTTCAAGTTCACTTTCATCAAGATGCTTCTCATTTGGACTGTGTCCACTAACTCTTGAGATAGGGAAAGATCATTTTAAACTCCATCCTCTAAACCTGTTTAAACTAGGATGTCATTTTGTGAGCGCTTTTAACCAAACCACTTAAAAGAAAAATCAATGCACACTTTTGTAGTATAATCACCAGTCTTTGCAATCAAACTGGCAGCAGTGATGCCAGGCTACAGCCACTGCGTTACAGAGCTGCACAATCGTCCACTATACCAGATTAGTGTTAATTACATCAGACGAGGTGAGATGAAATATCCTCACCAACGACCATTTTTTTCATGATGAAAACAAGACTACAACGACACTATGTCAGTGTTCTAAATGCTTCTACGTTAACATGCATTAATGTTGACAAAAAAAGATGAGATGAAAATATTTTGCATGAAATAAAAACAAATAAAATCTCTTTCCATTTTTGTGTACAAGCTCTTAAGGTTTGGAAAAGTTTCCAAAATGTGTGGTATTGAACAGTTTGTTCTGACGGCGTCCTGACAAAAAACATCAAGGCTGGACGTAACATATAACATGCACTACGTGTTGTGTGGGCCGCTGAAGAGGAGGTACTGCTGGCCCACCACCACCAGAGGGCACCCTGCCTGGAGTGCGGGCTCCAGGCACCAGAGGGCGCTGCCGCCTCACAGGAGCAGCCGGGGTGACAGCTGACACTCATCACCTGTGACAGCTGTCACCACTCATCTGATCTGCATCGGTATATCAGCAAGACGTCATCTCCACCTCTTTGCCGAGATATCGTTCTACCTGAAAGGTAATATCCTCAGCCTGACTGCTTGATAGAAAGCCCTTTTGTGATTTTTGTGAGTGATAACAGACTTTTTCTCCAACGAGAGGTGGAGGTAGCTTCCCTGCCGTGCAGATTGCTGGGTGCAGACGCACCCACATTTAATTGTGTTTTTGTTCCTCGCCAGCAGTACCAGGTCCGACACGCGGAGGCAGTGGCCACCTGGGAGTTCGGGACTTGGCGGCTCCAGTATTCCCGGGGTCTGGTGGCGGAGGAAATCGTGTGGTTCCGGTTCTGCTTTGGACAGGCGTCTCCTATCTTCGAGCCTGCCCACACGACACCTTGTAATTTGACCTCTGATCTATTGTGTAATCTGTTGTGTTTGTTGTGCACGTTCGCAACAGTAAAGTGTTGTTATTTGACCTATTCCATTGTCCGTTCATTTGCGCCCCCTGTTGTGGGTCCGTGTACTTACACTTTCCCAACAGGATATCTCGGCCAACGTCATGGATCCCGAGGGGCGTCAACCGGCTGTTGAACGGCCAATGGAAGAACAGGGTGCACAGGCGCCCGCAGGAGGAATGATCGGTGAGTTGCAGCGGATCCTCACCGTTTTCACGGCTCGGTTGGATTTAATGACCAAGCAGAACGTCCTCCTTAACCGCAGGGTGGAGGCTCTCGCCGCGCAGGTGGAGGCGCGCCCTCAGGGCGCTGCTGCGGCTCTCCCTCCTGTCGACCCTGTGCGTAACAGTGACGTTCCACTGGTCGTTCAACGACCCCTCCCACCTTCCCCGGAAGCATACATAAGCCCTCCAGAGCCGTACGGAGGTTGTGTGGAGACGTGCGCGGACTTCCTTATGCAGTGTTCGCTCGTCTTCGCACAACGTCCTGTCATGTACGCGACTGATTCTAGCAAGATAGCTTATGTAATTAATCTGCTTCGCGGCAAGGCACGCGCTTGGGCTACAGCGCTCTGGGAGCAAAATTCACGGCTCCTTCTGACATATGATGGGTTTGTGAGGGAGTTCAGAACAGTGTTCGATCACCCAAATAAAGGAGAGACCGCTTCAGCCGTGCTGCTGTCAATGAGACAGGGGCGCTGGAGCGCAGCTGCTTATGCAGTCGACTTCCGCATCGCGGCTGCGAGGTCCGGCTGGAATAACACTGCCCTCCGCGCCGCCTTCGTAAACGGACTGTCGTTGGTCCTAAAGGAGCTCCTGGTGGCTAAGGACGAACCGCGGGATTTAGACGGGCTTATTGATCTCGTTATACGATTAGACAATCGGTTAGAGGAACGCCGTCGGGAGCGAGGCGAAGGACGTGACCGGATACGCGCCGCCCCTCTCCCTTCCGGGTTCGAAAAGGGGCCGCCCTCCCCACGCTCCACAGCCGCAGCGCTTTGTGGGGCAACAGCTCCCCCTGTTGACGTTGTTAGGGAGACGCACAGGGCCAAAATGGGAAGGCTGATCCGTGGAGAGTGTTTTCTCTGCAGCTCAACAGAGCACACACAGAGAGACTGCCCCAAACGGCCAAAACGTCAACACTCGCCCTTAGAGACTGGGCTAAGGGGGGGTCAAGACATTCAAGTGAGACACACACAAATTGCCACACGACTCCCAGTCACAATCCTGAGCGGGGATTTAACCCTTCAAGCCCGAGCACTGGTGGACACGGGGTCAGAAGGGAATCAGCTAGACAGCAGATGGGCAAAGGAGGTAGGGCTCCCTCTGGTGGCGCTTCCTACGCCATTGCAGGTGCGGGCACTAGATGGCACCCTCCTCCCTTTACTCACACACAAGACACCACCAGTAACTCTGGTGGTGTCTGGAAACCACCGGGAGGAGATTGAGTTTTTTGCAACTCCTGCCACCTCCCGCGTGATTTTGGGCATCCCATGGATGTTAAAACACAATCCCCGGATCGATTGGCCGTCTGGGGTGGTGGTTCAGTGGAGCGAAACCTGCCATCGGGTGTGTTTAGGATCCTCGGTTCCTCCCGGTTCCCAGGCTAAGGAGGAGGTCAAAGTCCCGCCCAATCTGACGGCAGTGCCAGTTGAGTACCACGATCTTGCTGACGTCTTCAGCAAGGATCTGGCACTCACCCTTCCCCCGCACCGTCCGTACGATTGTGCCATTGATTTGGTTCCAGGCGCTGAGTTCCCGTCCAGCAGGCTGTACAACCTCTCACGACCTGAGCGCGAATCAATGGAGACCTACATCAAGGACTCATTAGCTGCCGGGCTGATCCGGAACTCCACCTCCTCGATGGGGGCAGGTTTCTTTTTTGTGGGCAAGAAAGATGGCGGACTTCGTCCATGTATTGATTACAGGGGGCTGAATGAGATTACGGTTCGCAACCGATACCCGTTGCCATTATTAGATTCCGTGTTCACCCCCCTGCATGGAGCCAAAATCTTTACTAAACTGGATCTCAGAAATGCGTATCACCTGGTTCGGAACCGGAAGGGAGACGAATGGAAGACGGCATTCAACACCCCATTAGGTCACTTTGAGTACCTGGTCATGCCGTTCGGCCTCACAAACACCCCCGCGACGTTCCAAGCATTAGTTAATGATGTCTTGCGGGATTTCCTGCACCGATTCGTCTTCGTATATCTAGACGATATACTCATCTTTTCTCCGGATCCTGAGACTCATGTCCGGCATGTACGTCAGGTCCTGCAGCGGTTGTTGGAGAACCGGCTGTTTGTGAAGGGCGAGAAGTGTGAGTTCCACCGCACCTCTTTGTCCTTCCTGGGGTTTATCATCTCCTCCAACTCCGTCGCTCCTGATCCGGCCAAGGTTGCGGCGGTGAGAGACTGGCCCCAACCCACTAGCCGTAGGAAGCTGCAACAGTTCTTCGGCTTTGCTAATTTCTACAGGAGGTTCATTAAGGGCTACAGTCAGGTAGTTAGCCCCCTGACAGCCCTGACCTTACCAAAAGTTCCCTTCACCTGGTCGGATCGTTGCGATGCCGCGTTCAAGGAGTTGAAACGGCGCTTCTCGTCTGCACCCGTTCTGGTGCAGCCCGATCCTAGTCGCCAGTTAGTGGTTGAAGTGGACGCCTCGGACTCAGGGATAGGAGCTGTGCTTTCCCAGAGCGGGAAGACCGATAAGGTCCTTCACCCGTGTGCCTATTTTTCCCGCAGGTTGACCCCGGCCGAACGGAACTATGACGTCGGCAATCGAGAACTCCTTGCGGTGAAAGAGGCTCTTGAAGAGTGGAGACATCTGTTGGAGGGAACGTCCGTGCCATTCACGGTTTTCACTGACCACCGGAACCTGGAGTATATCAGGACCGCCAAGCGGCTGAATCCCAGGCAAGCCCGCTGGTCACTGTTCTTCGGCCGTTTTGACTTCCGGATCACCTACCGTCCCGGGACCAAGAACCAGAGATCGGATGCCTTGTCCCGGGTACATGAAGATGAAGTCAAAACGGAGTTGTCGGATCCACCGGAACCCATCATCCCGGAGTCCACTATCATGGCCACCCTCACCTGGGACGTAGAGAGAACCGTCCGGGAGGCCCTGGCACGAAGCCCGGACACCGGAACTGGGCCGAAGAACAGACTTTACGTCCCACCAGAAGCTAGGGCTGCAGTCCTGGACTTCTGTCACGGCTCTAAGCTCTCCTGTCATCCAGGGGTGCGAAGAACCGTGGCAGTTGTCCGGCAGCGCTTCTGGTGGGCGTCCCTAGAGGCCGACGTCCGGGATTATATCCAGGCCTGCACCACCTGCGCCAGGGGCAAGGCTGACCATCGTAGGGCTTCGGGTCTGCTCCAGCTGCTGCCCGTGCCCCATCGCCCCTGGTCCCACATCGGCCTGGATTTTGTCACGGGTCTCCCGCCGTCCCAGGGCAACACCACCATCTTCACGATAGTGGACCGATTCTCCAAGGCGGCCCACTTCGTGGCCCTCCCGAAGCTCCCGACGGCCCAGGAGACAGCGGACCTCCTGGTTCACCACGTCGTCCGGCTGCATGGGATCCCAACAGACATTGTCTCAGATCGCGGTCCCCAGTTCTCCTCGCACGTCTGGAGGAGCTTCTGCCGGGAACTGGGGGCCACGGTGAGTCTCTCATCCGGGTACCATCCCCAGACCAACGGGCAAGCAGAACGGGCCAATCAGGAGATGGAGCAGGCCCTGCGTTGCGTGACAGCCGCGCACCCAGCGGCCTGGAGTACCCATCTGGCCTGGATCGAGTATGCCCATAACAGCCAGGTGTCGTCAGCCACCGGCCTCTCCCCTTTCGAGGTATGTCTGGGGAACCAACCGCCTTTGTTTCCAGTGGTTGAGGGAGAGGTCGGTGTGCCCTCGGTCCAGGCCCACCTACGGAAGTGCCGTCGGGTGTGGCGTGCCGCCCGTTCTGCCTTGCTGAGGGCCCGGATGAGGTCAAAGGCCCATGCAGACCGTCGGCGGACCCCGGCCCCTGCGTATCGGCCAGGGCAGGAGGTGTGGTTGTCGACAAAGGACATCCCCCTCAAAGTGGACTCCCCCAAGTTACAGGACCGTTACATCGGTCCCTTCAAAATCCAGAAGGTCATCAGTCCAGCCGCAGTGAGGCTTCAGCTGCCGGCCTCACTGCGGATCCATCCTGTATTTCACGTGTCCCGAATCAAACCACATCACACCTCACCCCTCTGTACTCCGGGTCCGGCACCGCCTCCTGCCCGGATCATCGATGGCGAGCCGGCTTGGACTGTGCGCCGGCTTTTGGATGTCCGTAAGATGGGCCGGGGCTTCCAGTATTTGGTGGACTGGGAGGGGTACGGACCTGAAGAACGCTCCTGGGTGAAGAGGAGCTTCGTTCTGGACCCGGCCCTCCTGGCCGATTTCTACCGCCGCCACCCGGACAAGCCTGGTCGGGCGCCAGGAGGCTCCCGTTGAGGGGGGGGTCCTGTTGTGTGAGCCGCTGAAGAGGAGGTACTGCTGGCCCACCACCACCAGAGGGCACCCTGCCTGGAGTGCGGGCTCCAGGCACCAGAGGGCGCTGCCGCCTTACAGGAGCAGCCGGGGTGACAGCTGACACTCATCACCTGTGACAGCTGTCACCACTCATCTGATCTGCATCGGTATATCAGCAAGACGTCATCTCCACCTCTTTGCCGAGATATCGTTCTACCTGAAAGGTAATATCCTCAGCCTGACTGCTTGATAGAAAGCCCTTTTTGTGATTTTTGTGAGTGATAACAGACTTTTTCTCCAACGAGAGGTGGAGGTAGCTTCCCTGCCGTGCAGATTGCTGGGTGCAGACGCACCCACGTTTAATTGTGTTTTTGTTCCTCGCCAGCAGTACCAGGTCCGACACGCGGAGGCAGTGGCCACCTGGGAGTTCGGGACTTGGCGGCTCCAGTATTCCCGGGGTCTGGTGGCGGAGGAAATCGTGTGGTTCCGGTTCTGCTTTGGACAGGCGTCTCCTATCTTCGAGCCTGCCCACACGACACCTTGTAATTTGACCTCTGATCTATTGTGTAATCTGTTGTGTTTGTTGTGCACGTTCGCAACAGTAAAGTGTTGTTATTTGACCTATTCCATTGTCCGTTCATTTGCGCCCCCTGTTGTGGGTCCGTGTACTTACACTTTCCCAACACTACGGGCGCATTCTCAAATTGTTTCATTGTTTCATTACATTCAAAATGTTCAAAATTGGATTCTGTTTGTCTGTTTTGTTTGTATCCTTGTTGGTGTCAGCTGATCCTTCTCCTGTCTGCAGGAGGTGTCATCCTACCGTGTTTGTGCATAGATCTGTAAGGGCCACTCGAGAGGACACCAGCCTCCAGATGCAGTGCATCCAGAAAGAGTTTACAGCGCTTCAATTTTTCCACATTTTGTTATGTTACAGACCAAAATGGAGTAAATTGTTTTTTTCCTTCAAAATTCTACTTAAAACACCCCATAATGACAGCATGAAAGAAGGTCTTTTTTTTTTTTTTTTTTTGCAAATTTATTAAAAAAAATATGATATCACATGTACATTATACCCCATCACACACAGCCGGAATCACACAGAGTTCTGTCAGAGTTATGAATCGGCACACATCCAAAAGGTGTTGGATTTCAG
Source organism: Thalassophryne amazonica (assembly GCF_902500255.1). Classification (NCBI taxonomy): domain Eukaryota; kingdom Metazoa; phylum Chordata; class Actinopteri; order Batrachoidiformes; family Batrachoididae; genus Thalassophryne; species Thalassophryne amazonica. The sequence continues at coordinate 75,049,699 of NC_047104.1, forward strand.
TTCCAAAACGTTATGACAGCCAACTGCGGAAGTCCACACAGTTGGTCAAAATCGGTCGGCAGCCCCGAACGTGACGCACGTGTTCATAATTCTCTGGGCGCTACAGCGATCCATGGGTAATCTGACGACCATCTGACCGCAATTTACATATTCTGAAGGCGGCATGAACAGGATCTGAAACGATCTGATTGAGGTTGATTGATCTCTGAGAACCATCGGTCACAGCAAAGCCTGCCAACATGCTGTGCTACATTATTCCACCTCTACTGGCCCCCGGCCAGGGAGGGTGAAGGAAATACTGTCATGTAATAACATGTAAGTGGCACTGTGCACGCGTCAGAGGCACGCAGCAACGCAGCTGAACGGGATGTCACCGCTGTAATGCACGTATTATTACACGTTGAACTCCTACATCTGTAGCAGGTATGATGTGGAAATATTTGCCCAGCACATGACGAAATAAACACACATGTAACTCACCTCCGGTACTTTGCTTTCCACAGCACGGCTGCGCTGTGCACTGGCAATGTCGATCAGGTGACAAAAGCATAATCCATCTCTGGTATAATTAAATCCCATGTGAAGTGCTGTCCCACAATGATAATCCAACAACAGTTGTGTTAAAATGTGTTTCAAGTGAAATGACAGCAAAAAAGAGTTTATAAAAAGAGAAAAGAGAAAGTCCACTGGCTGCATGTGAAAGCTGCGCACATGTGGGAAGTTGGCACACTGCCAGCACAGTTCAGCAGTAGTTATGGAGCCCAGCCGGACAAATCAAATCCAGCAATGCAAGTATATACTGATCAAACAGCTGAAGGGATTTTTAACCGGACTAACAGCAGGCAATCACTGGCAGTTGTCAGCCTTTTTGTGCGGCCAGATGGACAGCTCCAGTGCTCGCGTGCGGAGTGGCTGGTACAGCGTTTATGGACACATATACATGCAGCTTAATGAACATTTCGGCCACACACTCGCACCCTGCTTTGATCACCTGTTCTACACACGCAGGCACACGTGGCTCGTTCAGCCACTGTGAACACACGCGTGCAGCTGAGTGGAGACACACTCATCACTCGGAATGCCTGTTCTATGCACGTACACACACGCACTCCGTCATGTAAGACACACACTGATGAGAGGTCAGTTTAGCGCTGGGAATGTGAGGACGAGCGGACGTTTTGATTGCGTGGGTGAGTGAGTGGGTGAGTAACAGCTCCAATGTCGGTGCCGTCTCACAGCAGTCTGTGTCAGCTGACTGTTGTCTGAAATATGTTTGGGCTGCATCCTGCAGGTGTGCACGAGGCAGTCCAGATGCATTCGGGACCATGGCTGGTCACGCCTCTTTTCCTTCCGACTGTGTTGGATAATGGCAATATTTGCCGTGTTGGAATGGTTCCTTCACATTCTTGCTATGTGTGACGGGGGCTTAAGAATTCACACACTTTGCTCAATTGTCAATTATTGATGCACTGTTGGCAGCAATTATAGCCGCAAGTCTTTTGGAATATGATGCCACAAGCTAGGTGCACCTATTTTGAGGAGTTTTGTCCATTCTTCTTTGCAGCATCTCTGAAGCTCCATCAGGTTGGATGGAGAGTGTCAGTGCACAGCCCGTGACAGTTTTTTATTTTGCCATTTATAATCTTCCCCTTCTCCTAACTCTAACCATAACATAGCATAAGTGTGTACCCTCCACAAATGTTAACCATGACCACCCCACATTCTGTGTCCCCTGTCACGAAATGAATTCATGCCCCCGTTACAAAAAACAGCTCATTTTCGTACCCCGTCATGAACCCATAGACTAATATACTTTTCGTAACCCAGTCCCACAAACTGCCTTGAGACTGGGTTGCAGTGCACAGGCATTTTCAGTTCTCTCCAGAGATGTGCAATCAGAGTCAGGTCTGGGCGCTGGCTGGGCCACTGAAGGACATTCACAGAGTTGTCCTGAAGGCACTCCTTTGATAGCTTGGTTGTGTACTGAGAAAGATGTGTCCTGCTGAAAGATGAACGGTCACCCCAGTCTGAGGTCAAGAGCACTCTGGAGAAGGTTTTCATCCAGGATGTCTCTGTACATTGCTGCATTCATCTTTCCCTCAATACTGAGTTGTTTCCCAGTTCCTGCCGCTATAAAACATCCCCACAGCATGATGCTGCCACCACCATGCTTCACTGTAGGGATGGTGTCTGGTTTCCTCCAAACATGACACCTGGCATTCATGCCAAAGAGTTCAATCTTTGTCTCATCAGATGAGAGAATTTTGTTTCTCATGGTCTGAGAGTCCTTCAGCTGCCTTTTAGCAAACACCAGGTGGACTCCATGTGCCTTTTACTAAGGAGTGGCTTCCGTCTGGCCACTCTACCATACAGTCTTGATTGGTAGATTGCTGCAGAGATGACTGTCCGTCTGGAAGGTTCTCCTCTCTCCATAGAGGAATGCTGGAGCTCTGACAGAGTGACCACTGGGTTCTTGGTCACCTCCCTTACTAAGGCCCTTCTCCCCCGATCTCTCAGTTTAGACTGCACTCCAGGAAGACTCCTTGTGGATCTGACTTCTTCCATTTACAGATGATGGAGGCCACTGTGCTCACTGAGACCTTCAAAGCAACAGAAATCTTTCTGTGACCATTCCCAGATTTGTGCCACAAGACAATCCTGTCTCGGAGGTCTACAGACAATTCCTTTGACTTCATGCTTGGTTTGTGCTGTGACGTGCACTGTCAACTGTGGGATCTTATATGTAGACTGGTGTGTGCATTTCCAAATCATGTCCAGTGAAATAAATTTACCCCAGGTGGACTCCATTTAAGCTGTAGAAACATCTCAAGGATGATCAGGCTGACTGTGTGTGTGCGTGTTAGTGCAGATACACTTTCAACCAAAGGGCCCCAGTGACCTCCCCCTTGGTGCCCCCAAACACCATACCAAGTTTGGTGTCGACTGCTTAATTACTGTTGCTGTGCATAGCAGAGCAGGTTGTGATGTAATATACATGGCTGACTGTGTGTGTGTGTGTGTGTGTGTGTGTGTGTGTGTGTGTGTGTGTGTGTGTGTGTGTGTGTGTGTGTGTGTGTGTGTGTGTGTGTGTGTGTGTGTGTGTGTGCTCACACACACATATGCTTTCAACCCAAAGCCCCAGTGACCTCCCGCTTGGTGTCCCAGTCACCATACCAATTTGGCATCAATTGTTTAATTACTGCTGTTGTGCATAGCGAACACACATGCACACGTGGTCAGCATCACTGGTGCCAAGAAAAGACACCAGATTTCTTAATCAGAAAACACTTTTGGTTTTGCTCCTATTTTGTATGAGATGAACTCAAAGATGTAAAACTTTTTCCACATACACAATATCACCATTTCCCTCAAATATTGTTCACAAACCAGTCTAAATCTGTGATAGTGAGCACTTCTCCTTTGCTGAGATAATCCATCCCACCTCACAAGTGTGCCATATGAAGATGCTGATTAGACACCATGATTAGTGCACAGGTGTGCCTTAGACTGCCCACAATAAAAAGGCCACTCTGAAAGGTGCAGTTTTATCACACAGCACAATGCCACAGATGTCGCAAGATTTGAGGGAGCGTGCAATTGGCATGCTGACAGCAGGAATGTCAACCAGAGCTGTTGCTCGTGTATTGAATGTTCATTTCTCTACCATAAGCCGTCTCCAAAGGCGTTTCAGAGAATTTGGCAGTACATCCAACCAGCCTCACAACCGCAGACCACGTGTAACCACACCAGCCCAGGACCTCCACATCCAGCATGTTCACCTCCAAGATCGTCTGAGACCAGTCACTCGGACAGCTGCTGAAACAATCGGTTTGCATAACCAAAGAATTTCTGCACAAACTGTCAGAAACCGTCTCAGGGAAGCTCATCTGCATGCTCGTCGTCCTCATCGGGGTCTCGACCTGGCTCCAGTTCGTCGTCGTAACCGACTTGAGTGGGCAAATGCTCACATTTGCTGGCGTTTGGCACGTTGGAGAGGTGTTCTCTTCACGGATGATGTGAAGGAGATGTGTTGCACACTGCATGAGGCAAATGGTGGTCACACCAGATACTGACTGGTATCCCCCCCAATAAAACAAAACTGCACCTTTCAGAGTGGCCTTTTATTGTGGACAGTCTAAGGCACACTTGTGCACTAATCATGGTGTCTAATCAGCATCTTCATATGGCACACTTGTGAGGTGGGATGGATTATCTCAGCAAACGAGAAGTGCTCACTATCACAGATTTCGACTGGTTTGTGAACAATATTTGAGGGAAATGGTGATATTGTGTATGTGGAAAAAGTTTTAGATCTTTGAGTTCATCTCATACAAAATGGGAGCAAAACCAAAAGTGTTGCGTTTATATTTTTGTTGAGTATATATAAAAAACAAAACTGAGAAATCACATGGACATAAATATTCATAGCCTTTTCCATGAAGCTCAAAATTGAGCACAGGTGCATCCTGTTTCCACTGATCATCCTTGAGATGTTTCTACAGCTTAATTGGAGTCCACGGGGTAAATTAATTTGATTGGACATGATTTGTAAATGTGCACACCTGTCTACATATAAGGTCCCACAGTTGACAGTGCATGTCAGAGCACAAACCAAGCATGAAGTCAAAGGAATTGTCTGTAGACCTCCGAGACAGGATTGTCTTGAGGCACAATTATGGGGAGCTGTGCAGAAACATTTTTGCTGTGTTGAAGGTCCCAATGACCATAGTGGCCTCCATCATTCATAAATGTAAGACATTTGGAACCACGGGGACTCTTCCTTGAGCTGGCCACCCATCTGAACTGAGCAATCGAGGGAGAAGGGCCTTAGTCAGGCAAGTGACCAAGAACCCAATGCCCACTCTGCTAGAGCTCTAGCATTCCTCTGTAGAGAGAGGAGAACATTCCAGAAGGACAACCATCACTGCAGCAATCCACCAATCAGGCCTATGGTAGATTAGCCAGACGGAAGCCACTCCCTAGTAAAAGGCACATGGCAGCCAACTTGGAGTTTGCCAAAAATCACCTGAAGGCCTCTCAGACCATGAGAAACAAAATTCTCTGGTCTGATGAGACAAAGACTGATTGCGGCATGAATGCCAGGTGTCATGTTTGGAGGAAACCAGGCACCAATTCTACAGTGAAGCATGGTGGTGACAGCATCATGTTGTGGGGATGTTTTTCAGTGACAGAAACTGGGAGACTAGTAAGGATTGAGGGACAGATGAATGCAGTAATGTACAGAGACATCCTGGATGAAAACCTGCCCCAGAGTGCTCCTGATCTCAGACTGGGATGATGGTTCATCTTTCAGCAGGACAATAACGCTACACAGGAAATTTTGCTGAGTAAAATTTACTCTGCTGGGATAGCATTTAATCCCAGTCTAAATAGAGTAAATTACACTCTATCATAGAGTGAATCAGCTCGACAGTTGTCGCAGACTGAACGGTCTGACACCTAAATATTGGTCCGCCCTGCCTCCACTGAGCATGTGTCATGCTGGAGCCCGAAGCGATCAAATGGATTAATGGGATTATTAACGATCAGATGTCAAGGTAAAACCTCTTGAATCATTCTAAAGTCAGTTTTAAGCAGAAATGAGGCTTTAAACAGTGACACGCTGAAATGTCCAACACGCGGTGAACGCATCAGCAAACAGCTTGTGCAGCCGTGCCACTCTGATCGCTTCCTCTCTCTGTTATTATAGAATAATGCTGAATTTATGCAGACAGGATTCAGATATTCAGGATTCAAAAGCTTCAGATATCTATCGCTGAGATAGATGATGACTGGAGCGCAGTTTTAAGCAGAAATTAGATGATTATCAGTGAACAGTGGCTGATGATGTAAGCGCAGTGAAGGCAGAGCTGACGGAGGACCGTTCGGTCTGCGACACCATCTGTTCAATGCAAGTGGCTTTACTCCAATAAGAGTTGATTTTACACTGTTTTGAGGTGATTTAGCTCTGTGAGAGTATAATTCACTCTATTTGGACTTGGATAAAATGCTATCCCAGCAGAGTAAATTTTACTCAGCAAAATTTCCTGTGTAAGCACACAGCCAAGATATCAAAAGAGTGGCTTCAGGACAACTCTGTGAATGTCCTTGAGTGGTGCAGTCAGAGCCCAGACATCAATCTGACTGAACATCTCTGGAAAGATCTGAAAATTGCTGTGCACTGATGCTTTCCATCAACCTGATGGAGCTTGAGAGGTGTTGCAAAGAGGAATGGGCAAAACTGCCCAAAGGTAGGTGCACCAAGCTTGTGGCATCATATTCAAGAAGACTTGAGGTTGTAATTGCTGCCAAAGGTACATCAACAAAGTACTGACCAAAGGGTGTGAATACTTATGTACAGGTTCTTAGTTTATTTATTTTTTATAAATTTGCAAAAATAAAAAATTCATGTTGTCATTTTGAGGTGTTGTGAATCATATGTTGAGGGGAATAAATGAATTTACTACATTTTGGAATAAAACTAACATAAAATGTGGAAAAAGTGAAGCGATGCGAATACTTTCTGGATGCACTGTATGTACAAATAAATCACAATTAAATATATATTTTATCAAAAAACAAAATAACATTTGACTCTAATGAAAAAGCCTACTGCTGAATTTGCACAACAGTAATTTATTAATTTCCAGAAAGCTTGTGAATTGCCACGGCAAGTTGAAACAAAGGACTGTAAACCAAATGCGTCCCATGGGCCCCAAACTGGGCAGCCATACTTTTTAAACCATATTTGATGTACCTGTGAAGACGGGAAGAAGAAGCATGTGTTGTGTTGGTACGTGAATATGGTCACACTCTCCACGCTGTTGCACTCACTCACTCCACAACTTGTGTCAAATCAGCAAGCATGTGCTGACCATTACAAAAACAAACAAGAAAAAATTAGAGGAAGATAACACATGAAGTTAAAAAAAAATTATAGAAATTTGCTCTCATATTGGAAGTTTCACATATGACCCGAGTCTAAAAGCACCATTTTCCAGATGAATTGCTCATGCAAGCTGATGTTTAATTCTGTCTCTCACAACTGAAGAGTACCTATGATAAAAATTACAGACCTTTCCATTCATTGTAGGTGTGAAAACCTGCAAAATCAACAGTGGATCAAATACCTATTTGCCTCACTGTGTATCTTCCTGGTATTGTTTTGGACTCCTTTTTGAAATGACTGTTGAAAGTCTTCACAACAATCATGAATTAAGACAACACAAACAAATGTAGAAAACACAAGCCCTAAAAGTACAAACCTCAACAACAGGTAGCAAGTCCATTTTTAAAAGAGTCTTGCAAATGGAACATGAAATAGAAAAAAAGAAACAAGCATATGGAAACAGAGAACACAAAAATAACCTACAGGACATGTAACAATTCAATGTGACATGTCTGCTGCAAATACACTGAACAAAAATACAGCCTAAAACATTTTCTATATACACAAAAGACCTATTTCTCTCAAATATCATTCACAAATCTGCTGAAAGTGAGCACTTCTCCTTTGCTGAGATAATCCATCCCACCTCACAAGTGTGACACATCAAGATGCTGATTAGACAGCATCATTACTGCACAGGTGTGACTTAGGCTGGCCACAATAAAAGTGTGGCCGGTTCAGTGTATTTTGGTTGCCATATTGGAATTGTCGTGGCCATATTGAATTTGAGGCAAAATCCAAGATGGCCCCAGAGCTTATTTTAAAGCGCATGACTCAAACAACCAGAATCCACCTTGACTGGAAAAATCTGCAGTTTTTTCCTGGCCTGGACCTGTCTAATATGGACTCTGGTGCATACTGACATGGCAGCATTGCATAGTTTTCACATGATTAAAAAGTAAAGGGCAAACAGGCTAATGTGCCCATGTCTCCATCAAAGCAACTGGGCCAGACTCCTCCAGATGATATTGTGTGGAGACTGCCACACCCCAGCTACAGTGAGTCTGTTTCCATACCAGCTTTGAGTAATGCTGGTACCCATTTATGGTCCTAGGTGGAGAGGAGTGCCTTACTCAAGGCCACAAAACACAAAGCCATGGCTCTAACCCACCATATTTTAACTGAGTTCCAAGATCTATATTTTAACTGAGTCCTAAGATCTACTGCTACTTCTCCACCACCACCACTCTGAATTGCTGATACAAAGCAGGATAGATCCAAGTGTTCATGTTATTTACATGAACGAATGAGCGGAGTGGCACCTGGCATGGTCTTCTACTGCGACAGTCCATCTGCTTCAACATACAGCATGTTGTTCTTTGACAGAAGCTCTTCTGTAAACCCTGAATGTAATCAGGGATAATTTGTTACCATTTCCTTTATATCAGGTAGAACGAGTCTGGTCATTGTTCTCTAACCTCTGCAATCAGTAAGGGATTGTCACCCAGAGAAACCTTGCTCAATAGATGCTGCTTCTTTGCAGAACCCTTCTGTGTAGACACTAGATTTGGCTGCTCATGGAAATCCCAGCAATATGTGCAATTTCTGAAATATTCTATCCAACCAGCCTGTACGGCACCAACAACCATTTCATGTTTAAAGTCTCTTAATTCACCATTATTCCCCATTTTTATTCATTGTTTGAACTTCAGCAGATCCTTTTGCCCATGTCTACAGAAACTACATCATGTTCTTGACACATAACTGACTATATATTTTCTTTCAAGAGCAGTTTAACAGGTCTAATAAAGTCAGTTTATTTCAACATTATATGCCGTTACATCCACGACTGTTGACCTGATTTTTTTAACCTTTGGCATTTATAACCAATCACAAGAAAAGTGCATTTTAGTTGTATTTTGATGCGTTTACATGGACATTTAATCATAAATCACACATTTGTTCTTGAAAGGAACCATGAGTTCATATTCCTTTCCTGACAGAATATCAGTTTCTTGAACTTTGTTCAAAACCGTTGCTGTGCTGCAAGGATCTTCAAGCACCGTTTACCCAAGTAAAACTCACCTCACTGGTACTGTTACAACCTAAGCCTTTCAACAAGCCCAGGGAAATCCAAAGTGGAAAGCTTTTAGTTATCTGTGGACTGGCATTTTGACTAAAGCTCTTCTCAATTTTCACACTCCTGCCAAGCTGTGGCTCAGTACACAGTGTGCTCAGTAGAGCATGACATGGGAGTGGATTTTCACTCCCGTCCCATCCCACTCCCAGAAAAAAAATCCCATCCTGTCCCAATCCTGGACTGGAGTAAAAAAATAAATCCCATCCCTTCCCACTCCTGTAAAGATGACTCCCAATCCCATCCCGCTCCCACTCAAAATCAGTCCCACTCCCATCCCACTCCCGTATGTCTCGTGCCGTGATGATCAATCAGGGACTGAATACGTAGTGACATGGAGATGTCTGGAGTTTGACTGAAGATGTGAACATGTCCTGTATCTGGTAGCAGCCTGTGAGCAGGACTTATGTCTCTTTTGTCCTTTATTTCACAATTATGACAGAGTTTTTGGAGCAAGCAGCAGCACCACAGCAAGCAGCGGAGTTTCTTTCTCTTTTTAATTTACGTGCGCGCGTGAGCGAATCGTCTGTGGAAAATATTTATTAACTACAAAGATATAAAAAAGTATAATAAAGCAAATGGTGACTGGTTTCTAAACACAATTATGACAGAGATTTTTGGGAAAAGAGCGAGGAGCAGCCTTGCAGCAAGCAGTGGAGTTTCTTTCTTTTTTTATTATGTGTGCACGCGAGCGAATCGTCTGTGGAGAATATTTTATTAATTAACTACACAGATGTATAATAAAACAAATGGTGACTGGTTTCTAAACACAATTATGACAGAGATTTTTGGTGGAAGAGTGAGCTGCAGCAAGCAGCGGAGTTTCTTTTTTTTTTTCTTTTTTAATTGTTTACATGTGCGCGTGTGGGACAGGAGGTCCTCAAATTGGGTCCTGCAGAGGCGGAAGGATCGCTGAAAGCAGCCGTCATCCAGAATCAGCTCCTGCAGCAAACAATGATACGCTCTGTATTAGGAGCTTTCCACAACAACTCGCTCCGTGTGATCAAGGTCCGTCATGTTAACTTGACTGACAACCGGAGCCGGCAAGCGGAATGGAAACTCCTCCTATTTGATGACGCACCGGGGCGAATTTTCACAGCACAAGCAGAGCGACACACCAGGCAAAGGAGGCGCGTCCATCGCCACGCGACCCCTGCGAATTTGTAGCGTCTGATCACACCCGGTGTGAACGCGTTTTGGTTGTTTTAAATAGATGAAAATCATCATCTATTTGTGGCATTCCCGCTCCTGCCCGCTCCTGTTCATTTTTATTCCCGTCCCATCCCAATCACGGGATTGATAAAATTTTGACTCTCATCCCGCGGGGATCCCGCAGGAATCACGTGACCCATGGGAATTCCCGAAAAATGTCATCCTCTAGTGCTCAGCAGTGTTTCTCATCTGAGCTCACTCAGCAACTGTTGGTCACAACAATCAAGAGGCAAACGACATGCTTGTTTTAAAAATCATAGCCTGAGTTTACTGGGATACTTACAGCAAAATAGCAACATTAAATGTTCATATGGTGTAGAGGACATGCATGACGCCTCATCTCACCTGTTTTGCAACGCCTTAGTTAAATAACTGAGTCCTTCCAATGGTGTAATTTTTAGCTGTAAGGTGTAACATTCCCAGAAGGCAATTTAAATGGATGTACACCATACCACATGACACCACATGTATAAGAAGAAATTCATGAACTGATTTGGGGGTCAGCACTGTGGCTTAGTGGTTAGCACTGCTGCCTCAAAGCAAGTAGGTCCAGGGTTCACTTTTGGCCTGGTCCTTTCTGTGTCAACTTTGCATGTTCTCTCCATGTTTGCCTAGGTTCCCACAGGTGCTCAGGCTTCCTGCCATGTGGTTTAGGTGAACTGCTGAGTTTAAATGTAGTGCGAATGTGAATGTGCATATGTAATCACCTGTGATAGATTATTGGTCATTAACTCAATGACTGACAGTGACCACTGGGATAAAGTCCAGCCTCCCAAGACCCTTAACCGGAATAAGTGGCTTTAGAAAATCAAAAAGCAAGTCTGTCTCCTCTTCATGTCATAACTCTCAAACAAACTTTGAATAAATACAAGTACAGTGTACTGTCAATGTTTCTGTGCATAAGTCAAACTTTCTTGTGCATATGACACATTTACTGGATTTTCACCCTATTTGATGTAGACATCCCAAATGAAAGTATCTCAGAAAAAATCATATTTCAGGATGACCTGGCTTCACAGAGACCCTTTAAGGGCCCCTTCACACATAGCACGAAAGACGCAGAAACCAGAAGAAAATCGGCGAAACAAACACAAAATGGGGAACCACAAATCATCGTGCGCGCACACGAACACAGTGTGACCAGCTGGAACGTGTTGCACCACATCACACCATTGATGTGGAGAAAAATAAAATAAAAACCAGATTTATAATTAGTGAAAACCACTGGGTTGATATGAATAATAAATAAAAGGGGACGCAATACAGAGCCCTGCGGTTAAATAACCCTGGTTAAAAAAAAAAAAAAATTTCCACTCACGGGATTCAACCTGTAATTTACAAAAACTCTGATTACCAGACGGAAACTTTACCACTGCGCTACAATCACTGTCTTATAACAGGAGTGAAAAATGGCTAAAGTCAATCAATCAATCAATCAATCAATTTTTTTATATAGCGCCAAATCACAACAAACAGTTGCCCCAAGGCGCTTTATATTGTAAGGCAAGGCCATACAATAATTATGTAAAACCCCAACGGTCAAAACGACCCCCTGTGAGCAAGCACTTGGCTACAGTGGGAAGGAAAAACTCCCTTTTAACAGGAAGAAACCTCCAGCAGAACCAGGCTCAGGGAGGGGCAGTCTTCTGCTGGGACTGGTTGGGGCTGAGGGAGAGAACCAGGAAAAAGACATGCTGTGGAGGGGAGCAGAGATCGATCACTAATGATTAAATGCAGAGTGGTGCATACAGAGCAAAAAGAGAAAGAAACAGTGCATCATGGGAACCCCCCAGCAGTCTACGTCTATAGCAGCATAACTAAGGGATGGTTCAGGGTCACCTGATCCAGCCCTAACTATAAGCTTTAGCAAAAAGGAAAGTTTTAAGCCTAATCTTAAAAGTAGAGAGGGTGTCTGTCTCCCTGATCTGAATTGGGAGCTGGTTCCACAGGAGAGGAGCCTGAAAGCTGAAGGCTCTGCCTCCCATTCTACTCTTACAAACCCTAGGAACTACAAGTAAGCCTGCAGTCTGAGAGCGAAGCGCTCTATTGGGGTGATATGGTACTACGAGGTCCCTAAGATAAGATGGGACCTGATTATTCAAAACCTTATAAATAAGAAGAAGAATTTTAAATTCTATTCTAGAATTAACAGGAAGCCAATGAATGCAGTTTAGCTAATTGGTGTGTGTCCTCTGGCTTCATGGATAGATAAAGCTGGGTATCATCTGCGTAACAATGAAAATTTAAGCAATACCGTCTAATAATACTGCCTAAGGGAAGCATGTATAAAGTGAATAAAATTGGTCCTAGCACAGAACCTTGTGGAACTCCATAATTAACTTTAGTCTGTGAAGAAGATTCCCCATTTACATGAACAAATTGTAATCTATTAGACAAATATGATTCAAACCACCGCAGCGCAGTGCCTTTAATACCTATGGCATGCTCTAATCTCTGTAATAAAATTTTATGGTCAACAGTATCAAAAGCAGCACTGAGGTCTAACAGAACAAGCACAGAGATGAGTCCACTGTCCGAGGCCATAAGAAGATCATTTGTAACCTTCACTAATGCTGTTTCTGTACTATGATGAATTCTAAAACCTGACTGAAACTCTTCAAATAGACCATTCCTCTGCAGATGATCAGTTAGCTGTTTTACAACTACCCTTTCAAGAATTTTTGAGAGAAAAGGAAGGTTGGAGATTGGCCTATCATTAGCTAAGATAGCTGGGTCAAGTGATGGCTTTTTAAGTAATGGTTTAATTACTGCCACCTTAAAAGCCTGTGGTACATAGCCAACTAACAAAGATAGATTGATCATATTTAAGATCGAAGCATTAAATAATGGTAGGGCTTCCTTGAGCAGCCTGGTAGGAATGGGGTCTAATAAACATGTTGATGGTTTGGATGAAGTAACTAATGAGAATAACTCAGACAGAACAATCGGAGAGAAAGAGTCTAACCAAATACCGGCATCACTGAAAGCAGCCAAAGATAACGATACGTCTTTGGGATGGTTATGAGTAATTTTTTCTCTAATAGTTAAAATTTTGTTAGCAAAGAAAGTCATGAAGTCATTACTAGTTAAAGTTAATGGAATACTCAGCTCAATAGAGCTCTGACTCTTTGTCAGCCTGGCTACAGTGCTGAAAAGAAACCTGGGGTTGTTCTTATTTTCTTCAATTAGTGATGAGTAGAAAGATGTCCTAGCTTTACGGAGGGCTTTTTTATAGAGCAACAGACTCTTTTTCCAGGCTAAGTGAAGATCTTCTAAATTAGTGAGACGCCATTTCCTCTCCAACTTACGGGTTATCTGCTTTAAGCTGCGAGTTTGTGAGTTATACCACGGAGTCAGGCACTTCTGATTTAAAGCTCTCTTTTTCAGAGGAGCTACAGCATCCAAAGTTGTCTTCAATGAGGATGTAAAACTATTGACGAGATACTCTATCTCCCTTACAGAGTTTAGGTAGCTACTCTGCACTGTGTTGGTATATGGCATTAGAGAACATAAAGAAGGAATCATATCCTTAAACCTAGTTACAGCGCTTTCTGAAAGACTTCTAGTGTAATGAAACTTATTCCCCACTGCTGGGTAGTCCATCAGAGTAAATGTAAATGTTATTAAGAAATGATCAGACAGAAGGGAGTTTTCAGGGAATACTGTTAAGTCTTCTATTTCCATACCATAAGTCAGAACAAGATCTAAGATATGATTAAAGTGGTGGGTGGACTCATTTACTTTTTGAGCAAAGCCAATAGAGTCTAATAATAGATTAAATGCAGTGTTGAGGCTGTCATTCTCAGCATCTGTGTGGATGTTAAAATCGCCCACTATAATTATCTTATCTGAGCTAAGCACTAAGTCAGACAAAAGGTCTGAAAATTCACAGAGAAACTCACAGTAATGACCAGGTGGACGATAGATAATAACAAATAAAACTGGTTTTTGGGACTTCCAATTTGGATGGACAAGACTAAGAGACAAGCTTTCAAATGAATTAAAGCTCTGTCTGGGTTTTTGATTAATTAATAAGATGGAATGGAAGATTACTGCTAATCCTCCGCCCCGGCCCGTGCTACGAGCATTCTGACAGTTAGTGTGACTCGGGGGTGTTGACTCATTTAAACTAACATATTCATCCTGCTGTAACCAGGTTTCTGTAAGGCAGAATAAATCAATATGTTGATCAATTATTATATCATTTACCAACAGGGACTTAGAAGAGAGAGACCTAATGTTTAATAGACCACATTTAACTGTTTTAGTCTGTGGTGCAGTTGAAGGTGCTATATTATTTTTTCTTTTTGAATTTTTATGCTTAAATAGATTTTTGCTGGTTATTGGTAGTCTGGGAGCAGGCACCGTCTCTACGGGGATGGGGTAATGAGGGGATGGCAGGGGGAGAGAAGCTGCAGAGAGGTGTGTAAGACTACAACTCTGCTTCCTGGTCCCAACCCTGGATAGTCACGGTTTGGAAGATTTAAGAAAATTGGCCAGATTTCTAGAAATGAGAGCTGCTCCATCCAAAGTGGGATGGATGCCGTCTCTCCTAACAAGACCAGGTTTTCCCCAGAAGCTTTGCCAATTATCTACGAAGCCCACCTCATTTTTTGGACACCACTCAGACAGCCAGCAATTCAAGGAGAACATGCGGCTAAACATGTCACTCCCGGTCCGATTGGGGAGGGGCCCAGAGAAAACTACAGAGTCCGACATTGTTTTTGCAAAGTTACACACCGATTTAATGTTAATTTTAGTGACCTCCGATTGGCGTAACCGGGTGTCATTACTGCCGACGTGAATTACAATCTTACCAAATTTACGCTTAGCCTTAGCCAGCAGTTTCAAATTTCCTTCAATGTCGCCTGCTCTGGCCCCCGGAAGACAATTGAATATGGTTGCTGGTGTCGCTAACTTCACATTTCTCAAAACAGAGTCGCCAATAACCAGAGTTTGATCCTCGGCGGGTGTGTCGTCGAGTGGGGAAAAACGGTTAGAGATGTGAACGGGTTGGCGGTGTACACGGGGCTTCTGTTTATGGCTACGCTTCCTCCTCACAGTCACCCAGTCGGCCTGCTTTCCCGGCTGCTCGGGATCTGCCAGGGGGTAACTAACGGCGGCTAAGCTACCTTGGTCCGCACCGACTACAGGGGCCTGGCTAGCTGTAGAATTTTCCACGGTGCGGAGCCGAGTCTCCAATTCGCCCAGCCTGGCCTCCAAAGCTACGAATAAGCTACACTTATTACAAGTACCATTACTGCTAAAGGAGGCCGAGGAATAACTAAACATTTCACACCCAGAGCAGAAAAGTGCGGGAGAGACAGGAGAAGCCGCCATGCTAAATCGGCTAAGAGCTAGTAGCTACGCTAAGCTAGCGGATTCCTAAAAACACGCAAAGTGAATAATGTGTAAATAATTTAGAGGTGATTCAGCAGAAGGAGTGCTTTAGTTAAGGCACGTAAAGATTACACTGGGAAACAAATCGTAATCTAGATAACTAGATCAATCTAACTGCGCAGATTAAACAGCTAACAGATACAGAAAAACACCGCTGTGCTCCGGAACAGGAAGTGATACAATACCGCAGTGAGAGCCAACCACCAGTAGAGGCAACCAAGAACATCAACAAGGTCAAAGTCAACAAGGACGTAAATGCACTTTTAAAAAAGAGAACAGAGCGCCGTGATAACTGACCAAACAGCGTTTGTTACGGCGTATTTCTGCTGATACGAGACTGAAAGTGGCATATTTGTCCCACGGTTGGCTTGTCCTGCAGCACGCCGCTCACAGGACACGCATGCCCATGTGCATGTCCGGCCCGACACGCGTGTCCTGTCAGACAGACATGACATTCAGACTGCCTGCTGCGTGTCCACATGAACTGATGGTCCATGTCAGCTGGGACAGCTTGTCAATGTGCATGCTGTGTGTGCTCTCCAGCCCATCGCAAAAGTGATGTATGCTTTTATATATTTCCATGTGAGGACAGCAAGTAGACACGTGCGTCACAGTGGACAGTTGTAAGTTCATGTCCGTCCAAACACGGTACGTGGTCCCCAGCTGGAACATCCAGAGCCAGAGATATCAACAGCTGCGGCTGTTGGCGGCCACGCCCCCTGTCAGTTCAGCGCACACACCAACGGGTGACTATGTTATGTGATCATTTCTTTTTAGTTATTTTTACTACTATCTAGTTATTCTCCCCCTGTTCGCAACACATCCACCGCATGTGTTGCAGATGGGGGTGGGGGCGCAACACACGTGCGATTCACATGCACGACACGTGTTGCGGGAGGAGCCGACACTCTGGCATGCCACATGTGCGTTGCTGTTTTGCAATGCCACACTTATGGGGGCACTTAGACAAATTTCACAGCCAGCTCAAAAGTGATCATCTGCTCACTATTTTCGTGCTGACAGCGTGAATGGCCACACATTTTCACAAGTGCCAAGTGAGCGGTGTTAGATGTTCCTGAGTCACCTGGAATTTGGCCTACACCTGCCACGAGAAGGACTGAATGGGCTCTCACAGGGCATGCTCTGTCTTCAGCCACTTGTGTGCAAATAGTTGTAGCAACAGGTGTACTAGGTGTTGGAGACAGCTCTGATTTTACACATATCACATAAGATTCCTGCTTCCATGTGCAATTCATCCATATTTGTACTATGTGTGAAGGGGCCCTAAGGCCCGCCCACTTTACTAAAAAGCATTTTGATTCTTGTGTGCATGATAAGTTGGACAAAACTTGTCACATACTCACAAAATTTAAAAAACGGGAGTGATGTCTTTGATGATCTTGTCTTTTAGTATGATCAGGTTTCATCAAGACTGTTGAAAGCCCATCGACATTACTGAACAGAGAAACGATGCTTGTGCACATGACGACTTGAACAAAGTTTTGCAGATTTTCCCAAAATTTGATCTAGCAATCTTAAATGAGTGCATCTTGAACCACTTTGAATTTCACCATAATGGGGTTTCACAAACACGCTGTACAGACCCTCTGACCTACACACTGAACAGAGTACTGATTATTGTTATTCACAGGGTGGAGCACAAAAAGAGGGACAAAAGTAAAGACTCATATTTTCTAGAGAATTAATTGTTTCTTTTTCTTTTTCAGGTGAGTTACAGAACAGACCAGTAAGTTTTATTTGATACCAAGATGGACCACTACGAGCATTATTCGGTGGAGGACAAAGATTGTGGAACTGTATTTTGCAACAAAGTCATCTACTCTTGTTCAATTTTGATGTGAATATCCAGGGAAAAAAATTCCCCATCGCCATACGATCACACATTTGGTAAAAAAGTTTAGAAACACTGGAAGTGTGGTTAACAATAACAAAGGCCATTGTAGCCCAAAGTTCACAGTGAGGACTCATATTCAAGACGTCAGGGACTAGTTGGAGCAGTCGCCCCACAAGTCCACCAGACGCCTGTCACAACACGTGGGTATTTCCAGCAGATCTGTGCACCGAATTATCCACAATGATTTGAAAATATTTCCCTACAAAGTGCAGATTCTTCAAGCGCAAACTCAAGCCAACAAGACCGAACCCTACGAGTTTGTCCAGACAATAAGCCAGCGTATTGAGAACAACCCTCAACTTTTCGAATGTTTTCTCTTCAGCGACGAGGCACACTTCCATTTGAGTGGCCATGTGAAAAAGCAAAATTTCAGGTTTTTGGCCAGTGAACAACCTCAATCATCAATTACTGATCACTGTGTCTAAACATTCATCAATTTAAAAAAAACTTTTGGACAATAAAACTTTAAAATACTTTCCATCTCTTGTGAAAATTTTTGAAAAAAAATTCATACATTTGTAGAAACTGCAACAATTTCATTTTGTCCCTCTTTTTGTGCCCCACCCTGTATTATCCCTCTGCAGGTGTTTGTTTTTCTCTTTCGTTTTTTTTGGGGGGGGCTTTTTTGGTCAGTATGAGCTGGCTTCTTTTTGTATCCCTACCTTAACCATTCAGCCACAAGTAAATGTTTAGTCAACATAAATTCAAAACCTTCCAGCTTTAAGTAGGGGTGTCGGAAAAAATCGATTCACGTCCGAATCGCGATTCTTATTTATTACGATTCTGAATCGATCCAAAATGTCCAAGAATCGATTTTTAAAAAGCATTTTTTTAAACATTTTCTTGCTTACTCGCTGCGTGTACTGTTTGTCAGGCAACGGCTTCCGTACTACAGCGTCCCCGCGAGGGGAGGGGGTGGTCCGGCGTGCTTCAAACACTCGTGAGCTGCAGAGTTCAGTGGCTGTAGCTTAGCAGGGCGGACAAAGGTCTAATTCAGCCAGCTGAAGGCAAATGTTTGGGCGCATTTTGGATTTTATTATTTGCTGCGTAAGAAGGAGCTTGACATGACTTATGCAGTGTGCAAAATCTGCAAAATGAAAGTCAAGAACTCGGAAATACTTCAAATCCGCAAGCCCACATGCTACATCATCACCTGGAGCTAAAAGAGGGGAGCAGCGGTCTCTGCCGACTACTGACCAGTACTTCGCTAAACTGCCAGTCAACTCCGAACGAGCAAAGCAGATGAGTAAATTTACATCTAGAATCACTTGATTAACCTTGTAAAGCTGCATTTTCTTAAACATAAACATTTTTAAGTAATATAACTATTTCTCAGAGCTCTTTGAATCGAAAATCGATTCTGAATCGAATCGTCACCCCAAGAATCAGAATCAAATTGAATCGTGAGTTGTTGAACGATTCACATCCCTAGCTTTAAGTTCTGGGATTTATAAGGACAAAGATTTGGAGAAATCACATATGGGCAGAGTGGTTAGGTCAGCAACATATCTGGTTACTTTTATTCACAAATATAGAATCAGGAGATAAAACCCATGCTTCAGTGAAGATCTTCGAATTTACCAACCAAAGTGATCAAGCCAACACAAAGGAAAGTGTTCACATTACCAAGGGGAGATGACGGGACTTCTTGTCATATGATGCAAGTCCTTACTTCAAAGTTTTAATTTGGAGTCACTAGCATAATTTCCTTAGGTCCCACTGTAAATATGCTTGTTGAGGCATGCTGGCTGTGTATCATAGATATTGTAACCGGCATGACATCTGAGGCTTTTTAAATTAGCATGAGGACAAAAATGTTCAGCACACATAAAATTCACTAGAACTGACTTTATTCTACATACAAACATTATAAAAAAATGCCCAACACGTTGCAGATGCTGTCAATCTTAAATTAACATTGCATTTATAGGTGGCGAAGGACTATTTCAGTGACTGATTTAAGAAGCTCAGAAATGGCAGCTTGAGGTCAAGTAAAATAAGAGGGACTTGAAGATATCAAATACTAAAAAAGGTACATATTTAACTACTGTTTGATATACTTTAAAGTGACAGGGAATGAAGTGCAAAATTGTGAAGCATAACACTGTGTGTACATGCATGTAAATACAGGTACAAAATTTCAGAAAAGCAAAAGATTTCATTTTCTACACACTCGAGTCTTCAGTTAACCTTTGAAACAGAAGACACAATCAAGAAACGTTTTAAACTACAGTGAGGCAAATAAGTATTTGATCCACTGTAGATTTTGCAAGTCTTCTCACCTACAAAGAATGGAGAGATCTGTAATTTCTATCATAGGTACACTTCACCTGTGAGAGACAGAATATTAAAACAAAAATTCAGAAAATCATCACATTGTATGATTTTTAAATATTAATTAGCATTTTATTGCATGAAATAAGTATTTGATACAACAGAAAAACAGACCTTAATATTTGGTACATAAAACTTTGTTTGCAATTAGAGAGGTCAGACGTTTCCTGTAGTTCTTGACCAAGTTTGCACACACTGCACCAAGGATTTTGGTCCACATACAGATCTTCTCCAGATATTTCAGGTTTGGAGTTTCAGCTCCCTCCAAAGATTTTCTATTGGGTTCAGGTCTGGAGACTGACTAGTCAACTCCAGGACCTTGAAATGCTTCTTACAGAGCCACTCCTTAGTTGCCCTGGCTGTGTGTTTTTGGTCACTGTCATGCTTTAAGTGACCAATGCGCCTACTGAGGGAAGGATGCTATTTGCCAAAATCTTGAAATACTTGATCCCATCAATCCTCCCTTCAATACGGTGCAGTTGTTCTGTCCGCTTTGGAGAAAAGCATCCCCAAAGTGTGATGTTTCCACCCCCATGCTTCACAGTTGGGACAGTGTTCTTGTGGTTGTTCTCATTGTCCAAACACGGCGAGTAGAGTTGATACCAAAAACCTCTATTTTGGTCTCATCTGACCACATGACCTTCTCCCATGCCTCCTCTGGATCATCCAGAAGGTTCTGGTGAACTTCAAACGGGCCTGGACATGCGCTGGCTTGAGCAGGGGGATCTTGCGTGCCCTGCAGGATTTTAAACCATGACGGCATAGTGTTTTAGTAATGTAATCTTTGTGACTGTGGTCCCATCTCTTTTCAGGTCATTGACCAGGTCCTCCTGTGTAGTTCTGAGCTTTCTCAGAATCATTCTTAACCCACAAGGCAAGATCTTGCATGGAGCCCCAGACCGAAGAAGATTGACAGCCATCTTGTGTTTCTTACATTTTCTACTAATTACACCAACAGTTGCTGCCTTCTCAACAAGCTGCTTGCCTATTATCCTGTAGCCCATCCCAGCCTTGTGCAGGTCTACAATTTTGAATCTGGTGTCCTTAGACAGCTTTTTGGTCTTGGCCATGGTGGACTGGGTGGAGTGTGATTGATTGAGTGTGTGGACACGTGTCTTTTATACAGGTGACGAGTTCAAACAGGTGCAATTAATACAGGTAAAGAGTGGAGAATAGGAGGACTTCTTAAAGAAAAACTAACAGGTCTGTGAGAGCCAGAATTTTTGCTGGTTGGTAGGTGATCAAACACTTATTCCATGCAATAAAATGCAAATTAATTATTTGATTTTGTGATTTTTTTTTTTTTGGGGGGGGGGGGGGGGGGGATTCTGTCTCTCACAGTTGAAGTGTACCTACGGCAGAAATTACTGACGTGGGAAAACTTGCAAAATCGACAGGAGATCAAATAATTATTTGCCACACTGTATTTAGCCAATGTGAATACTAGCACAAAGGTGTTCATTAGTCCTGTGTTTTTGTAGTCCGGAAAGGACATCAGCCAATCATTGTGGCACCTTTAAACTAGACTGAACCAGGTGCACAGCGCGGTGGTATCAAGACAGCTGGAGCAACTTAAACCCTTAAGCCCTAGAACCTATTTCACCAAAATCACATACCCATACATTATGATTTATTTCTCAGCTTGTACAAGGTCAAAAATGCAAAGGTTTGGATCAGCTAAAAGACAAGTCCTAGGGGATGTTGTGGATGCAAAAAAAAAATTAAAAAAAATAATAATACTTGGTAGGTGTAAATGAGGTTTTTTTTGTTTTGTTTTTTTTTTGTTTTGTTTTTTACCAAAAAATGAAATCCGATTTATGTCTTTATTTGCTTGGCGTTTCAGCTGTGGTTAGTTGATATGTGATTGAAGTGGATACTTTTGTAGAGGAGACTTCGCTTGACATTTTGATGTGAAGTGTATGTTGGTGTCAGCATTGGTTAGTTATGAGAGTTCAAATGTTCCAAAACAGGGCAAGTCCCCAAATTTTGGGACTCTAGGGTTTAAGAGGTAAAAGGATTTGTAGGTCTTTTATTGATGAGTATACAAACAATGAATGTTTATGAGTGTAATGACAAGAATATTTTCATGATTTGAAATAGAATGTTCCATTCAACAAAGCAAACCATCATTATTTGTTTTGATTTGATGTGACACTGAAATGGATCTCTGTTTTTTTGACATTTTACTTCAAATTAGAGAGGTGAAAAGTATTTGTGTGCTTTCATCAATCCAGCAAAATTGCAACTTGTCACATTATTCATCTGAAAGCTCTACTGTGGCTGATAAAGATGTAAGAACACTGTGTAAGCTTCTAACTGGCTTATAGTGTACTGGTTTTACTTTCCTCATATGATGGACACATTTTTACAAAAAGATAATGGAGTCATTCAATGGAGTGAAATATGAAGAACCAAAATGGACACTAAATGGAATCAAATTGCATGAAGAATGACATAAGTCATGCAATGGACTATTTTTCTATTTAGTTTGGCAAATAATCAAAGCTTTGTGACATACAATCTACCAATACATGGCCTCAAGCATAAGGCTAGAGGTCTAGAGGTCTGGAACGAAAATGGCATTGTTCAAAACTGAAAGTATTATATTTGAGTAACAAAAACAAGCATAATTCAAAGTTCCTGACCGACACGGTGGCAACACTTATTCATGGACAAGAGTCGCTCTCCTTTTACAGTCCAAGATTTCTTTGATTACTTTGAGAATAGATGATATTAAGTTAAATATATCCCAGCATGTCTTAATCCAGCGACTACACTCTGTTATTGAGGTGGGTGTCATCACTGATATATTGCCTAGATTTAATGAATTTCAGAGTACCTCACTGGGCGTGCTGACAAAACGTGTAAAGTCCGCTAAAAATACAACCTGCTTATTCAATCCTATACCAACAAAAACTGTTTAAGGACCTGTGGCCCACCCTTGGGCTGACTGTGTTGAAAATTATTAATCTGTCATTCACCTCTGGATCTGTTCCAAAATGTTACAAATCTGCAGTGATTAAACCATTACTTAGGGGCCCCTTCACAAAGTGGGAATAAGTACAACTCAGGGCGACTCACGGCAAAACAGCTCGTATGAGCGAACCACGAAACATTGCGCCGATGGTTAGGCGTGCACAATCCTGGTGCGACGGTTCGTGCACGCGGTGGTGCCTTTCGAGCGGGTTCCATGGGACGAGGTGCACCACATCGCACCACTGATGTGGAGGAAAATAAAATAAAAAGCACCTGTGTAATTCAGAACCCCACGGTTAATAACCCTGGTTAAAAAAAATGCGACTCATGAACCAGCCAACTGGATTCGAACCAGCACGCTCTGATTACCAAAACAGAAACTTTACCACTCATCTAGACTGTCCAACAACTGGAACTTTACCACTGCACTACAATCACTGTCTTAATAACAGGAGCGTGAAATGGCTAAAATCAACAAGCAGATAAATGTACAGTTGTATGTAAAAGCTTGGGCACCCCTGATGATTTCCATGATTTTCTTTATAAATCATTGGTTGTTTGAATCAGCAATTTCAGTTAAATATATCATATAGCAGAAAAAACACAGTGATATTTGAGAAGTGAAATGAAGTTTATAGGCTTTACACAAAGTGTGCAATAATTCTTTAAACAAAATTAGGCAGGTGCATAAATTTGAGTGCCCCAACAGAAAAAATACATTAATATTTAGTAGATTCTCCTTTTACAGAAATAACAGCCTCTAAATGCTTCCTATAGCTTCCAATGAGAGTCTGGATTCTGGTTGAAGGTATTTTGGACCATTCCTCTTGACAAAACAACTCAGGTTTGTTGGTTTAAAATCACACCACAGATTTTCAATAATATTCAGGTCTGGGAACTGAGATGGCCATTCCAGAACATTGTACTTGTACCTTCTGCATGAATGCCTTAGTAGATTTTGAGCAGTAATTAGAGCCGTCGTCTTGTTGAAAGATCCAGCTCAGGCGCAACTTCAAATTTGTCACTGATTCATGAACATTGTTCTCAAGAATCTGCTGATATTGACTGGAATCCATGTGACCCTCAACTTTAACAAGATTCCCAGTACCTGCACTGGCCACACAGCCACACAGCATGATGGAACCACCTCCAAATTTTACTGTACGTAGTAAGTGTTTTTTCTTGGAATCCTGTGTTCTTTTTCAGCCATGCATACTGCCCCTTGTTATGTCCAAATAACTTAATTTTAGTTTCATCAGTCGACAGCATCTTATTCCAAAATGAAGCTGGCTGGCAAGCGACTCTGTTTGTGGCATGTAGGCAGAAAAGTCTTCCTCTGCATTACAGCATAAGACAGCATCTCTTTGTGCAAAGTGCGCTGCATAGCTGAATAATGCACAGAGAAACTATCTGCAGCAAGATCATGTTGTAGGTGACTGGAGCAGGTCTGTGGGTTGACTATGACTGTCTCACCATCCTTCGCTTCAGCTTATCTGAGATTTTTCTTGGCCTGCCACTTCAGGCCAAAACTAGTACTAGACACTCTGGCATGCCACATGTGCACTCGGCAACTCCACAGTTGTGGGGCACTGAGACAAATTTCACTGCCAGCTCGACAGTGATTGTCTGCTGACTGTTTTCGTGTTAATAGTGCGAATGGCCACACATTTTCTAAGTGCCAAACGAGCGGTGTTAGATGTTCCTGTGTGTCAGATGGAATATGGCCAACACCTGCTGCGAGAGGGTTCGATGGGTTCTCACAGCGCACACTCTGTCTTTCAGCTGCTGGTGTGCGCAAATAGTTGTAGCAACAGGTGTACGAGCCATTAGAAGTAGCTACGATTTTACATGTTTTGCATACAATTCCTGCTTCATGCGCGCTTCATGTGCAATTCGACCAAATTCGCACTATGTGTGAAGGGGCCCTTTACCTACATACATGTGTCATTGTTGCGCTGAGCAGTTGATTATCATTGGATGGAACTTTCGTTCATGTGCACGCGCCCGCCCGGGCTGCTTTGACTGACGGACAACGACTGCATATTAGCAACCGGCTCACAGCTGCACCAGATATAGAGCATGTCGGAGACGTGCTCCAAAGTTACTGCGGGGATAAGTACTCACAAACAAGTTTGAAGAGGCAGCCCGGTAAGAGATGCTTATTTATTTACTTAACGCTAGTGAGCTGTTACGTGTGGGCTGTGGTTGATTGCGCTAAGACTTTCAGTATTGGTCCAAATGCCTGTGGTTGAGATGCGCGCATTAAACAGCTAATGCGTGCCGGCTGAGATGCCTGGACTTTACAATATGCGGTGTGGCATCTCGGTGGCATGTGAACTGTTTGGCGTTTGTGATGTATTAAAATAATATTGATTTGGTGACTGTATGCATTCTTAGTGGTTCGAGAAGTGCCTTCATTGTTTGCTTTGGATGCATTTATTTGATTAAATAAAGTAAATGCTAAAGGATAAATAATCTTGGTTATTGGGCACAGTGCAATGTAGTAGTTGTGGAAATTAATTATTAGTTGGACTTTGTAAATTAAGTAATAGTATTTGGTGATCATGCAGCTGATTTTAGACTTCAAATTGTGCTAAATGAGTTAAAGTGTGCTGTTTGAGATTTTTTAATTATGCATAGAAATGAATTGCTATTTTGAGATGAATTATTGTTGTTTATAATTTCACTGTAAATAAGGTGTATGTGTATCTGCGTTTAAGGGTTTACCTGGCTTTTTGGAAAATGAAGCAAAATAAGTAAACTCCTAATAAAGGAAAGAAAGGAAAAGAACTTAATGCTTCAGCCTGAGTAAATACATGCAAATCTTCAACTTGTGGGTACACCTCTTTTCAAGTGTGGGGGTACCCGCGCAGTCAATGTACACTTGACAGTAAAACCCGGCTGTGCAAGCTCTAAAGCCCAGCGCCCAACGCTCAAGCTCTAAAGCCCAGCGCCCAAGCTCTAAAGCCCAGCGCCCAACGCCCAAGGTCTAAAGACCAGAGCCCAATGCTCAAGCTCTAAAGCCCAGAGCCCAAGCTCTAAAACCCACCGCCCAATGCCCAAGCTCTAAAGCCCAGCGCCCAACGCTCAAGCTCTAAAGTCCAGCACCCAACGCTCAAGCTCTAAAGTCCAGCGCCCAATGCTCAAGCTCTAAAGTCCAGCGCCCAACACTCAAGCTCAAAGCTCCAAAGCTCAGTTCAAAATGGCAGACTCAAAGAGCCTGCAGCAGATGAAAACCAGCAGGACTACCGCTAAAAGGCAGTTCACTGGCTGGCCAATGCAATAACAGAATGTGCAAGAGCATGTCAGTTGATGAGTTAAAGGAGGCCTTCGGCAGGATTGCGGTAGAGGCTGATAAAGTCATTGATGCAAATGATGACTTGGAAGCTGCATCCTTAGAGGCTTGGGGCGGAGAGGCCGACTCCTCCGCACAAGAGGAAATGTAAGAGGACATCAAAAGCACGGCAAGAGAATGTGAGGGGAGGCTGGAGGAGGTGCGAGGTATAATTCAGAAGACTATATGGAATACTTTGGGCACCCAGAGCTCTCCACCCACCTTGAATTGGCAGAGGAAGAGTGTGAGAGAGTATCCTCCGCTGCGCCAGGAGTAAAACTGGAGGCGTATGATTTCATGCTAACCAGTTAGAAATACGGGTGGCCTCAGCTAAAGAAGCATATTATCTGTGGAAGCGATGGGCCCCCGAGGAGGAAAAAGGAGACTTTCAGCGTTGGACAAAAGTAGTTGAGGTTCACTCGGCTAAACTTGTAGCTGGGAAAGCCACCTTGATACAAGCAAAAGCAGAACATCAAGACAGCTGGGCCATAGTCTCCTGCGTCCAGTCACCAGCCATTAGGCTAAGGCCGACTGCTCTCCCTAGATTTGACGGGAATAAAAGGAACTTCCACAGTTGGAAGAAAGACTGGGAGGCGCTCCAGAGACAAGAGCCTACGGGTTCCAATGAGGTCCGGAAGTTCCAGTTGTTGGACAGTCTAGATGAGAAGGTGGCACAGGATCTCCGGCTGTCAACTTGTGGGACGGCATACTGGGAAAATTGTTTTTGGAATAAATCCGCTATAGCTCTGGAGATAGTCGAGGAGCTCCAGGCGCTGCCCCCGGTAAGAGGCCACCAAGCAAAGAAAATTGTAATTGTTAGACCTTATACAGGTGGTTGAGAAGGCGCTAAATGATCTAAGTGAACTGGGTGACACAGAAGCTTTGAAAAATCCGCTAATGACAAAATCCTTGGAGAGCAAGTTGCCGGAAGTCCTTAAGAAGGAGTGGCTCATGTTTGTAGTAGAAAGGAGGAGTGTGGGAGCCCAGGAAGACCACTTTGACTTGCTGCTTTCATTTTCAAGTCAAGAGGCAGTTTATGAAGATTTGGAGCAATAGAGGGAGGAAGAACCCTCTAGGAAGGAGCCTAAGAGTCAGCTAAAGCAAGCTAGAACCAGAGCAACCAGGTCTGCCAACCTCCCAGAAGCTTGCATCATCTGTGGGGAAAATGGTCATAAGCGGAGACTGTATCGGTACAAAAAAATTTAAAGCTCTCAATCTGGTGGAAAAGAAGGAAGCTATCCAAAAGTTTGGGGCCTGCAAGAATTGCCTTGAGGTCCATGATGATGGAGAGTATAAGACCACTTTCCTCTGCAAAAATGAGAGCTGCAAAGCAGGGGTTGCTGCTGAGCATCATTACCTTCTGTGTCCCACTCCTGGGAGGAAGATTTTACCCAAAAAAGGTGGTCCAAAGGTAGATAGAGTTGGACAAAGGGAAAAAGTGCACCGAAGACCAGGAAGCTTTATGTCAAAACTGCTCCCAGAGCTGGCCCAGCATTGCCCAAAGGTCTTTTGTAATACGGCAGTAAGAAACCCTGAACTCAGCAGTGTGTGAGGGCTTGCAAAGGGATCAGACCCTGCAGGAGTTTCCTGTCCTGATGACAATCCTTGAAGTTACGGTGAATGCTGGCCAAAGAATAGGAACGCTGATAGACCTGGCTTCTGATACAATTATATAACCCATGAGGCAGCTGGGGAGTTAAATCTAAAGAGCGAGGATGCGACTCATGGAGTAGGAGGCATGCAGGTTTCTGTGGAGACAAAGCGATACTTTTTGAAGATCAGGGTCAGTACCCCAAAGGTACCCTGAAGTCCCACCAACTTGTATGCTATGGGCTGGACAGTATCGCTGAAATCCACCACCATGTGTCCCTTAATAAATTACAAGTGATCTTCCCAGATATCCCTCTTGGAGAACTGGTGAGGCCCAGAAAGATAAAGTTACTCATCAGTCACAAAGAGGGTCAGCTTGTGCCTCAAAAAGTGTGCTCAATTGGAGATCTCATTTGTGGGATGGGCCATTGGGCAAAACTGTGGCAGGTACCCACCCAGATCTGTTGCCCTTGGTGACATAATAAAAATGTATAACTCAGTCTGGCTTGAAGAGAATGGTGCATCTTCCATCGCTTTTTATGGAGAGACTCTGAAGAAGAGGAAATTGCTGAATATGCGATAACCAGTCAACATAGGCGATAAGCCTGCCGGTTGCATCGCTCAAGTCGCCATGCCAGAGACTGCTAACCTGCCAGAGTTCTCTCATTTTACAGAAAAGCGGTGAGTGCTGGAGGAGGATACGTACGTGGATGACGTACTCACCTCTTGTAATGACCGGGATCAATTGAAACATATAATGGCAAATGTCGGACAAATACTAAAAGCAGGTGGATTTAAGTTGAAGCCGTGGGTCTTCTCCGGTCAACAGTGGGAGGGACCCCCATGGCCCAAAGATTGCTGGCACCTCAGTTTTCATTCTCCCAAATCAGCCTCTGACGAGGATCATAAGGTGCTTGGGATGGGCTATATGCCCAGTTGAAGATGAGCTCCACTTTATGGTCTCAGTAAACGTCTCAAAAAACGCCAGAAGATGAGACTGGGGAGCATTTGTCGAAGGAGGATGTGAGACAGCATACACCAAATCCTGTGACCCAATGGGAGTTGCTGAGTCAAGTGGCTGGATTGTATGACCCCCTTGGGCTTGTAACTCCCATTAATCCTATTCCTTGGTGCCAAGACTGGAGGAAGATCAAAGTGGGAGGCGGTCCCACTGCAAGGTTGTCCCCACTCTGTTAGAGCAAGAGGACGCCTTCCGTGATTTGTGACTGGTAGCTCAGAAGGGCATAATCTTTCCTAGTACCATAATAGACAGGCTTGTGTATAAGGATGGAGCTAGTGGGCTGCTGGTGTGTGGGGCCGAATTCAACACTTTAAAGAGGATCAAGTTGGTGTCCCGCTCCTACCGTCTGCTGCTGGCTTGGGATCCTCTTGGTGCATGAAAGCCATCAGAAGGGGCAAGAAGGGACTGCTGGAACATTGCTAAGGATGAGGAAAAAGGCTTGGATTGTGCAAGGACGAAAACTAAAAAAGCTGTAAACTCTGCATCATAGGCAGGAAGATGAAGGCGCGGTTGTGTCGGCAGTTGATGGGTGAATTACCTGTTGAAAGGACCAAGCCTGCTGCTCCCTTTCAGTTTACAGCAGTTGATATGTTTGGGCCCTACAGTGTTGAAGGATGATGTTAAAAGAAGAGTGACTATGAAAGTATGGGGAGTCCTATTTAGTTGTATGGCAAGCCGAGCTCTCCATATTGAACTGGTCAGCAGCATGTTTTCCCAAAAGTTTCTTATGGCTTACCAAAGGTTTGTTTCTCTCCGAGGTCACCCTCAGAAGGTATGGTCTGACCCCGGGACCAACTTTGTTGGGGCCAAACCAGTGCTTCAGGATCTCTACAAGTTCCTGGAGGCGCAAAACACTGCGGACCTGGAGGAGTATGTAGCCAGGAGTGGAAATGGATGGTCTTGGAAGGTGCTTCTGGCTGACTCACCGCATCACAATGGAGCAGCTGAAGCAGCCATGCGGGCTGCAAAGAGAGCTCTGCAAAACTTGGGCAAAACAGCTGACCTTACCTTTAATGAGTTTCTCACCGCGCTCCAACTAGCGGCTAATTTGGCCAACAAATGACCCACTGATGCAAGCGGTCCAGCGTCAATAAGACTGCATCCATTATGTTCGCTACTGATGAGGCGGGCATCTCAAGAAGGCAACTTCAGTATGTTCAGTTTTGAAAATTACCCATATAAGAGACTTCAAGAAATATAGACTCAAGTTAACGCTTTCTGGAGATCCTGGTCACAGCTTGCTGGGCCTAACCTCTTTATAAGAAGTAATGGGCATACTGCGGAGAGGAACGTTGCTGTTGGAGACATGTTTGGCTGTGCGACCAGAATGCCTTGTGCGGTCAGTTCCGGCCCGGGAGGGTCATTACTGCAGTTCCAGATCGTAAAGGAGTCGTGAGGGATGTGGATGTTCTCGTCACGCTGGGACAACTCTGTTCCATTAAGATCTATGCCTGACAGCTCTGTATCACAGGACCAGAAGGGAAGGCTCAATGGTACAGTACTTCGCAGGAACGTGAGGCGTCTTGCTGTCCTTCTTTCAGTGGAGGAGCAAGGCGGCGATGTCAAGGAAGCATGATGGTGTGCGACCTTTGTCGTGGGATGCTTGAGCTCGAGTGGGAGGTGTAGGGGCTGATTATCATTGGATGGAACTTTTGATCATGTGCACGCGCCCAACCTGGGCTGCTTTGACTGACGGACAATGACTGCCTATTAGCAGCCAGCTCACAGCTGCACCAGATATAGAGCATGTAGGAGACGTGCTCCAAGTTACTGCGGGGATAAGTACTCACAAACAAGTTTGAAGAGGCAGCCGGTAGAAGAGATGCTTATTTATTTACCTTAACGCTGGTGAGCTGTACGTGTGGGCTGTGGTAGATTGCGCTAAGATTTTTAGTACTGGTCCAAATGCCTGTGGTTGAGATGCGTGCATTAAACAGCTAATGCGTGCCGGCTGAGATGCCTGGACTTTAAAATATGTGGTGTGTCATCTCGGTGGCATGTGAACTGTTTGGCATTTGTGATGTGTTAAAATAATATTGGTTTGGTGACTGTATGCATTCTTAGTGGTTCGAGAAGTGCCTTTATTGTTTGCTTTGGATGCATTTATTTGATTAAATAAAGTAATGTTAAAAGGGTAAAATAATCTTGGTTATTGGGCATAGTGCAATATAGTAGTTGTGAAAATTAATTATTAGTTGGACTTTGTAATTAAGTAATAGTATTTGGTGATCATGCAGCTGATTTTAGACTTCAAATTGTCCTAAATGAGTTAAAGTGTGCTTTTGAGATTTTAATTATGCAAAGAAATGCTTTTTTGAAATGAATTTATTGTGGTTTATAATTTTCACTGTAATAAGGTGTAGTGTATCTGTGTTTCAGGGTTTTTACCTGGCTTTTTGGGAAATGAAGCAAAATAAGTAAACTCCTAATAAAGGAAAGAAACTTAATGCTTCAGCCTGAGTAATTCCATGCAAATCTTCAACTTGTGGGTACACCTCTTTTCAAGTGTGGGGCACCGTGGAGTCAATGTACACTTGACAGTCATACATCACACTGAGAAAGTGAGGAACCTTAGGGTGATTTTGACCCCACGTTGTCCTTTGATTACACATTAAAGATATTACCGGGACTGCTTTCTTCCACCTGTGAAACACAGCGAAGATGTGTCCCATACTGTCTATGGACCTGACCACAGAGACCCTGATCCATGCATTTATTTCCTCTATATTGGACTACTGCAATGCTCTAATTTCTTGTTTACCGCAGTCCAACATTAGGGGTCGCCAATTGGTTCAAAACACGGCTGCCAGACTCTTGAGAGGAAGCACAAGGTTTGACCATTACACCCATTTTGGTGTCTCTTCACTGGCTACCAGTCTCTGTGAGGTCAGATTTTAAGGTTCTGCTATGAACTTATAAAATTATTCACGGACTAGCACCTCCCTACTTAGCTGACCTAATTGAACTCTATGTACTGGCCCGGGCTCTGCATTCTCAGGGCACAGGACTACTCTGTATCCCTATGGTGGATAAAACCTTTGCGGGCCACAGAGTGTTCTCTTATCGTGCACCTGTTTTGTGGAATGCTCCCTGCGTCAATAAAACAGTCAGATTTTGTGGAGAACTTCAAGTCTCAACTTAAGACACCTCTATTCTCCCTCTCGTATGGATAGCATACTGGCATAGTATGGTACTATGCTTCCTATCATTTTAAAGTCATTTTATTAGTAATGGAACAGGTTTCGGCCTCAACTTTATCTAATTTTGGGGTCTGGTAGAGAAGCTTGGAGCTAGCAGATGATGATCACCTTAGTAATTTCTGTTTTTTGTGATTACTGCTGATGAATTATACCTTAGGTGTAGTTTGCGCCGCTGGTCGATTCTGCTCTTTTCTCTCTGTCCGAGGTACGAATGATGGATGGATTCGATCTGAAGGGCCCGGATGGACTGTGAGGTGGAAGGCCAGAGGTGGGTGTGCAGCATGCTGCAGTCTGCATTTGAAAGTGACCTTGTCACGGGGACAGGCCCAGTGATGGCGTGGATGACCCCTGCCTGCGGTGCTGACACCTGTGTGAACTTCTCATCTTCTTTATATTACTATGTTGTTTGATTTTCTATTTCTGTTACTTCAGCTTTGTAAAACTTGGAAAGCCTTGTAAATTGTTAGAATGGCTTAAGCAGTGGGTCACCCCTCTGAGTCTGGTCTGGTTGAGGTTTCTCCTCACCACTGTCACCTGTGTGCTTGCTCTAGGGGTTGGTAAGGTTAAACCTTACTTGTGTGAAGTGCCCTTGAGGTGCGTATAAATGAAATTAAATTGAAATGGAAATGAAATACATCTACCAATCAAATGACAAGGATATCAATTTTCGGCAGTATATAATGGAGAGCTCTGCAGACAGCAGCCAACAAAGCTGCCTGAGGTGCAACCTGTAGCAAGGTGAAGTTTTATTTACTTCAAGTGTTTACTCTTATTTTATTTAATGGTTGTTTTTTTTTCCTCACAGGGGCCATAATTCATGCTTCCCTTTGCAGTTGTCTGGCAACAATATGTGCAGGCAAGCAAAAGTGAATGTGAAGCCAGGTGCACCTGACTGCTGTCGTCTTGTACAGCACTAAACGTTAGACCAGACTTTGGTGGTCTCCAACGTGCAAACACCTACTGGTGATGGACAATATCAGCACCCAATCGCACATCATTTTTACACAACACACTGACAGGAGTGCAAGTAGTATTTTGATTTAGAGGAGACATGTCCTGGGTATAAAATGACACTGCCTCAGGTGGGAAACTAGCAACATGTTGGTTCATTGGTTCTTAATCCTTTTGTCTCCCTGTTACCCGAGGCCAAAATATAGCCATCGGGTATTGCGGAGACTTTGCATCCGTCCATCCGTCTGTCTGTGCTCAGTATAAGTCCAGTCCTATTACTGCCAGTGTCTTCAAATTCAAGGGAACATTCATGGGACACATACCTTGGACAAGTTCAAAGATGGCTAACCTTGACCTATTCGAAGGGGTCAAAGATGACATTCTTTCTGCACACTCTTTCACTTATTACATACTCTTACAGCTGAGGGCAACTGAGCATATTTTTACCTCATCTAAGGAGCATTTTTCTGAGCAGCAGACTTGGGAAACAGTGATGTACTTCTTCTCAATCGCTACCTTCTGAGTTAATTTTCTTTTACTTTTTTGTATACTTCCCATCTCTACCTTTCACCTCTCAGGATCCACCCTGTAGCATTTGTCTACAATCCATCCACTTTGGTCTCCTTTTCCCAGGCTTTCCCTCTCTTATTGTTCCACATGTATTCGCCACTTCCCCTTTTAACCTTCTCTAAATCCCTGACTCCTTTCTGTTCCCCCCCACACATCCGGTTTTACCAAAGTCCCTCACCCAACCAGTCTCCTCTTGGCTGTGAATGAATGACAAGCCACTCACTGATAACACACCCTCATTCCACAGCCAGCGACACTGTCAACGGGAGAGGACAAAAGAGGCAGAGAGTGATGACGACGAAAGAGAGACACTGAAAGAAAGACGGCCAGGGTCAGACAAGAAAGAAAAAGAAATGATGAAAGCAGGAAAACAATTTGGTGGATGAGTGAAAGATATTATACGTGCATTAAAGAGAACATGAAACAAAAAATCTGTTGTTGAACAATTTTGACAAATAAAGAGCAAGACGTGATAAAGTTAAGATTTGTTGTTTGCCTTTTGGCTGTTCCCATTTGAGCAGGGTCCAGCACAGATCCGCATTGGGGTTTGTTTTACGCCGGATGCCCTTCCTGACTTAACTCTAGTTTTACCAGGAGAAACAAACACACAGCCCCTGGTCTTCCAAAGAGTTCTCTTATTCAAGCACTAACTAGGACCCACTCTGCTTAACTTCTGAGATCTGACAGGATCAGGCTTACACACAGCAGACTGGCTGTGATGATGGTAAGATTACGTTTCTATCATGCAAGTAATAGACACTGTGAAAATAAAGGTGGGCAGTGGAGTTGAGACTGACTGACATTACCACCATCTTAATGTCACGTTCTCCTTCCGCACTCAAATCTAATCCTGTTGTGCCTGCTATAACATAAGAAAGGATATCACACTGGGCACTGTTATATATGCATATACAGTGGGGAAAATAAGTATTTGATCCCCTGTCAGTTTTGCAGGTTTTCCCACCTACAAAGAATGGAGAGGTTTATAATTTTTATCGCAGGTACACTTCAACTGTGAGACAGAATCTAAAAAAAATCCAAAATCACAATGTATTATTTTTAAATAATTAATTGTATTTTATTGCATGAAACAAGTATTTGACCCCTACCAACCAGCAAGAATTCTGGTTCACACAGACCTGTTAATTTTTCTTTAAGAAGCCCTCTTATTCTGCACTCTTTACCTGTATTATTTGCACCTGTTTGAACTTGTTACCTGTATAAAAGACACCTGTTCACACACTCAATCAATCACACTCCAACCTGTCCACCATAGCCAAAACCAAAGAGCTGTCTAAGGACACCAGGGACAAAACTGTAGACCTGCACAAGGTGGGGATGGACTACAGGACAACAGGCAAGCAGCTTGGTAGAAACAACAACTGTTAAGACGATTTATTAAAAAGTGGAAGAAACATAACCTGACTGTCAATCTCCCTTGGTCTGGGATTCCATGCAAGATCTCACTTTGTGGGGTAAGGATGATTCTGAGAAAGCTCAGAACTGCACAGGAGGACCTGGTCAATGACCTGAAGAGAGTTGGGACCACAGTCACTAAGATTACATTAGTAACACATGATGCTGTCAAGGTTTAAAATCCTGCAGGGCAGCATGGTCCCCCTGCTCAAGTCAGCACATGTCCAGGCCCGTTTGAAGTTCACCAGTGACCACTGGATGATCCAGAGGAGGCATGGGAGAAGGTCATGTGGTCAGGTGAGACCAAAATAGAGCTTTTGGAATCAACTCCACTTACAATGTTTAGAGGATGAGAACAACTCCAAGAAAACCATCCCAACTGTGAAGCATGGGGGTGGAAACATCATACTCTGGGGGAGCTCTTCTGCAAAGGGCACAGTACGAATGCACCGTATTGAAGGGAGGATGGATGGGGTCATGGAATCGTCTGACCTCTGTAATGGCAGATAAATGTTTCTGCACCAATTGTTAAGCTCTGTTTTTCTAGGGGATCAAATAGTTATTTCATGCAATAAAATGCAAATTAATTATTTAAAAATCATACAATGTGATTTTCTGGATTTTTTTTTTTTAGATTCTGTCTCTCACAGTTGAAGTCTACCTACATAAAAATTACAGACCTCTCCATTCTTTGCAGGTGGGAAAACCTGCAAAACTGACAGGGGATCAAATACTTATTTTCCCCACTGTATGTGTACACACACACATGAGGACATATTTCTTCAAATTTTCTCTTGTGTTTTTTAAGGAAGTAAGGAAGTTTCAACACAGCATTCTAAACATCCTGGTTTGATCTTTGATGCTTACATTATTTTACTTTGCACACAGAAACAAAATTATTTCACAATAACAAAAACTATCAGGGTCACAATTATTAGCCCACTTTAAAAACTGACCTTTTTGTTGGAACAGCACAAACTACTGTTGTGCAATGATATGCTCCAACGTTCTAATGCTTAAAGCTTGTCAAATCAACTTAAAAGTGAAGGTAATCTTCCAATGTACACACAGTATAAAAACTTCAGTAAGGGTCTGAGCTGTCACTTGATGCAAATTTCCTTCATTTCAGTCACCTTATTTCATCCTCTGCATGTGAACTAAAGTGATTGGGGTGGGGGGATAATGTTATGTCACCTTCATTCAGAGTGGTCCACTTTTGCATCTCCAGGCACACCATCACCTTTCACTTTTCTCCTTGTTATTCACCCTCCAACCCTTCCTCGCCCTCTGTGGTCCACCCATGCATTCATACATTCTCCTCCTCACCACAGACTGTTAGCAGCTCTGATGTACAGCCAATATTCTCTCTATCATATAGCAGCATGGGAATGTGTAAGGGAAGAGACAGGAAGAAAAAGAGGAATAAAGACAGAGGGAGAGATGTTGGAAAGAAGACATTTGTTCTACTCATCTCAGCGCTAAAAGATACAATTACCTCTCACAGCATATTATCCATGTTTTATATCAGCCCAGGGCCCCGTGCCTTTGCCTCACTGCGCTCACCCCATGTAAGACCCATATTTTAACACTAGCTATGACAGTTTATTTAAGAAAAGAAAATTGTCCCAAGGGAGATGGAGAGGCAGAGAGACAGACAGGGTGTGAAAGGAAAATGAGAGGGAAAGAGGGAAGGACAAAGAAGGTATACCAGGAAAGAGAATGAAAGCAAGGGAATGAGAGATGATGAGAAAAAATGGAGAAAGAGAATTATCTGTAGGGAAAAGCAGGAGAAAAGATAAAGAGAGGAAAAGAGAGAGGGAACATATATAAGGTGACACGCCAAGCTTATAATGAAGACCATAAGTCTCAAAGACTTTTTCATTCTGAGCACAAGCAAAAAGGGCTCCTCTCTCTCTCTTAAAAAAAGAAGACAGAAACGTCTTGTGTTGGCGACCTATCTGAATAGATCGATTTGAATCTTGAATCATTCCACCCTCCTCCCACCTACATTTGGACAGTAAACATTATCTGCCTTTGATCACAAGTCTCTCAATTTGTGGAGCAAATAATTCAACAAAATTGATGTTTACAAATAATTTCACATACCCCTTATATATATATATATATATATATATATATATATGGGGTATTAACCGAGCAAACAAGGTTAATAATTTGTTATTAACCTCGTTTTTATAGGCTATTTTATATAAACGCGCAAATTTACGGTATCGCTCGAACATGAAAGCTGCTGATAGTGTTGAGCTTGTAGTGAGACCTGTTCGCTTTCTTCACCTCCATGAAGATCTTGCTAACAGATGGTCATTAGCTGGTAAGCTTTCAAGTTGTGTGTTTTTTTCCGATGCGCTTTACAACTACAATGAAGTTGGGACGTTGTGTAAAATGTAAATAAAAGCAGAATATAATGATTTGCAAGTCTTCTTCAACCTATATGCAACTGAATGCACTACAAAGACAAGATATTTAATGTTCAAACTGATACACTTTCTTGTTTTTGTGTAAATATTTGCTCATTCTGAAATGGATGCCTGCAACACATTTCAAAAAAGTTGGGACGGAGCAACAAAAGACTCGGAAAGTTGAGGAATGCTCAAGGAACACCTAATTGGAAACAGGTGAGTGTCATGATTGGGTATACGAGGTCTGTTAGAAAAGCATCCGACCTTTTTATTTTTTTCAAAAACCATATGGATTTGAATCACGTGTGATTGCGTCAGACAAGCTTGAACCCTCGTGCGCATGCGTGAGTTTTTTCATGCCTGTCGGTTGCGTCATTCGCCTGTGAGCAGGCTTTGAGTGAGGTGTGGTCCACCCCTCTCGTCTATTTTTTATTGCGAATAAATGTCTAAACGATTTGGAGCTTTGCTGCATCAATCTTTTTCCAGAAACTGTGAGAGACCTCCAGGTGGACACCGTTCGGAAAATTAATATGGTTTTCAGGGACGATTTTATGGGGATTACAGATTAGGAGTGATCCAGACGGTTTAAATACCGCCCACAACTGCTGAGAGCGCGGCACGCTCCCAGCCCACATCGACAGGCTGACACCCCGCTGGAACAACCAGATCATTTCCAACGTTAAGGCTTTGTTGATCCGGGACCTCGTCTGACTTTCCCAAAAAGGTGAAGATGTGGACATGAGCACTTTTTCGGTACATTCCACCATTACAGGAGTTTTTTCATGGAAAGAAAAGCGGAGGGACGCGCCACGGAGCCGTTCATTACGCGGGACAAAACCACCTCGGTGTTGGTCTCACAGGACGGCTTAAAAGGTGGATTTCAGATGGATTCCGGTTGCTTTTCAGTCATGTGATTATCCGATTGTAATTGTGCATGAGCTGGACCTGCCCCAACATGTCCTGGAAGGCTTCATCACGGCGTTGCTTTGCGCCATGCAGCTCCACCACGACGCGCGGAATTCCTCCGCACGTCTGTCTCAATGTGCCGAAAAATGCTGATGTCCACTCTTTTCACAATTCCTGTGCTAGTCAGACGACATACCGGATCAAGACAGCGTCCAGTTTAGAATGAACGGCACATTTCACTGTTACAGGAGTTTTTGTCATGGAAAGAGGAGCGGAGGGACGCGCCACGGAAACGTTCATTACGCAGGACAAAACCACTTTGGTGTTGGGCTCACAGGACGGCTTAAAGGGGATTTCAGACGGCTGTCGGTTGCTTTTCAGTAGTCGTGTGATATCCGATTGTGATTGTGCATGAGCTGGACATGCCCAAACTGTCCCGTGAGGCTTCATCACGGCGTTGCATTGTGCCTACGGCTGCACCGCTACGCGCGGTTGAGCAGCTTCAGCATGTATAAAGTGAATAAAATTGGTCCTAGCACAGAACCTTGTGGAACTCCATAATTAACTTTAGTCTGTGAAGAAGATTCCCCATTTACATGAACAAATTGTAATCTATTAGACAAATATTCAAACCACCGCAGCGCAGTGCCTTTAATACCTATGGCATGCTCTAATCTCTGTAATAAAATTTTATGGTCAACAGTATCAAAAGCAGCACTGAGGTCTAACAGAACAAGCACAGAGATGAGTCCACTGTCCGAGGCCATAAGAAGATCATTTGTAACCTTCACTAATGCTGTTTCTGTACTATGATGAATTCTAAAACCTGACTGAAACTCTTCAAATAGACCATTCCTCTGCAGATGATCAGTTAGCTGTTTTACAACTACCCTTTCAAGAATTTTTGAGAGAAAAGGAAGGTTGGAGATTGGCCTATAATTAGCTAAGATAGCTGGGTCAAGTGATGGCTTTTTAAGTAATGGTTTAATTACTGCCACCTTAAAAGCCTGTGGTACATAGCCAACTAACAAAGATAGATTGATCATATTTAAGATCGAAGCATTAAATAATGGTAGGGCTTCCTTGAGCAGCCTGGTAGGAATGGGGTCTAATAAACATGTTGATGGTTTGGATGAAGTAACTAATGAAAATAACTCAGACAGAACAATCGGAGAGAAAGAGTCTAACCAAATACCGGCATCACTGAAAGCAGCCAAAGATAACGATACGTCTTTGGGATGGTTATGAGTAATTTTTTCTCTAATAGTTAAAATTTTGTTAGCAAAGAAAGTCATGAAGTCATTACTAGTTAAAGTTAATGGAATACTCAGCTCAATAGAGCTCTGACTCTTTGTCAGCCTGGCTACAGTGCTGAAAGAAACCTGGGGTTGTTCTTATTTTCTTCAATTAGTGATGAGTAGTAAGATGTCCTAGCTTTACGGAGGGCTTTTTTATAGAGCAACAGACTCTTTTTCCAGGCTAAGTGAAGATCTCTAAATTAGTGAGACGCCATTTCCTCTCCAACTTACGGGTTATCTGCTTTAAGCTGCGAGTTTGTGAGTTATACCACGGAGTCAGGCACTTCTGATTTAAAGCTCTCTTTTTCAGAGGAGCTACAGCATCCAAAGTTGTCTTCAATGAGGATGTAAAACTATTGACGAGATACTCTATCTCACTTACAGAGTTTAGGTAGCTACTCTGCACTGTGTTGGTATATGGCATTAGAGAACATAAAGAAGGAATCATATCCTTAAACCTAGTTACAGCGCTTTCTGAAAGACTTCTAGTGTAATGAAACTTATTCCCCACTGCTGGGTAGTCCATCAGAGTAAATGTAAATGTTATTAAGAAATGATCAGACAGAAGGGAGTTTTCAGGGAATACTGTTAAGTCTTCTATTTCCATACCATAAGTCAGAACAAGATCTAAGATATGATTAAAGTGGTGGGTGGACTCATTTACTTTTTGAGCAAAGCCAATAGAGTCTAATAATAGATTAAATGCAGTGTTGAGGCTGTCATTCTCAGCATCTGTGTGGATGTTAAAATCGCCCACTATAATTATCTTATCTGAGCTAAGCACTAAGTCAGACAAAAGGTCTGAAAATTCACAGAGAAACTCACAGTAATGACCAGGTGGACGATAGATAATAACAAATAAAACTGGTTTTTGGGACTTCCAATTTGGATGGACAAGACTAAGAGACAAGCTTTCAAATGAATTAAAGCTCTGTCTGGGTTTTTGATTAATTAATAAGATGAATGGAAGATTACTGCTAATCCTCCGCCCCGGCCCGCTACGAGCATTCTGACAGTTAGTGTGACTCGGGGGTGTTGACTCATTTAAACTAACATATTCATCCTGCTGTAACCAGGTTTCTGTAAGGCAGAATAAATCAATATGTTGATCAATTATTATCATTTACCAACAGGGACTTAGAAGAGAGAGACCTAATGTTTAATAGACCACATTTAACTGTTTTAGTCTGTGGTGCAGTTGAAGGTGCTATATTATTTTTTCTTTTTGAATTTTTATGCTTAAATAGATTTTTGCTGGTTATTGGTAGTCTGGGAGCAGGCACCGTCTCTACGGGGATGGGGTAATGAGGGTGGCAGGGGGAGAGAAGCTGCAGAGAGGTGTGTAAGACTACAACTCTGCTTCCTGGTCCCAACCCTGGATAGTCACGGTTTGGAAGATTTAAGAAAATTGGCCAGATTTCTAGAAATGAGAGCTGCTCCATCCAAAGTGGGATGGATGCCGTCTCTCCTAACAAGACCAGGTTTTCCCCAGAAGCTTTGCCAATTATCTACAAAGCCCACCTCATTTTTGGACACCACTCAGACAGCCAGCAATTCAAGGAGAACATGCGGCTAAACATGTCACTCCCGGTCCGATTGGGGAGGGGCCCAGAGAAAACTACAGAGTCCGACATTGTTTTTGCAAAGTTACACACCGATTTAATGTTAATTTTAGTGACCTCCGATTGGCGTAACCGGGTGTCATTACTGCCGACGTGAATTACAATCTTACCAAATTTACGCTTAGCCTTAGCCAGCAGTTTCAAATTTCCTTCAATGTCGCCTGCTCTGGCCCCCGGAAGACAATTGAATATGGTTGCTGGTGTCGCTAACTTCACATTTCTCAAAACAGAGTCGCCAATAACCAGAGTTTGATCCTCGGCGGGTGTGTCGTCGAGTGGGGAAAAACGGTTAGAGATGTGAACGGGTTGGCGGTGTACACGGGGCTTCTGTTTATGGCTACGCTTCCTCCTCACAGTCACCCAGTCGGCCTGCTTTCCCCTGCTCGGGATCTGCCAGGGGTAACTAACGGCGGCTAAGCTACCTTGGTCCGCACCGACTACAGGGGCCTGGCTAGCTGTAGAATTTTCCACGGTGCGGAGCCGAGTCTCCAATTCGCCCAGCCTGGCCTCCAAAGCTACGAATAAGCTACACTTATTACAAGTACCATTACTGCTAAAGGAGGCCGAGGAATAACTAAACATTTCACACCCAGAGCAGAAAAGTGCGGGAGAGACAGGAGAAGCCGCCATGCTAAATCGGCTAAGAGCTAGTAGCTACGCTACGCTAGCGGATTCCTAAAAACACGCAAAGTGAATAATGTGTAAATAATTTAGAGGTGATTCAGCAGAAGGAGTGCTTTAGTTAAGGCACGTAAAGATTACACTGGGAAACAAATCGTAATCTAGATAACTAGATCAATCTAACTGCGCAGATTAAACAGCTAACAGATACAGAAAAACACCGCTGTGCTCCGGAACAGGAAGTGATACAATACCGCAGTGAGAGCCAACCACCAGTAGAGGCAACCAAGAACATCAACAAGGTCAAAGTCAACAAGGACGTAAATGCACTTTTAAAAAAGAGAACAGAGCGCCGTGATAACTGACCAAACAGCGTTTGTTACGGCGTATTTCTGCTGATACGAGACTGAAAGTGGCATATTTGTCCCACGGTTGGCTTGTCCTGCAGCACGCCGCTCACAGGACACGCATGCCCATGTGCATGTCCGGCCCGACACGCGTGTCCTGTCAGACAGACATGACATTCAGACTGCCTGCTGCGTGTCCACATGAACTGATGGTCCATGTCAGCTGGGACAGCTTGTCAATGTGCATGCTGTGTGTGCTCTCCAGCCCATCGCAAAAGTGATGTATGCTTTTATATTTCCATGTGAGGACAGCAAGTAGACACGTGCGTCACAGTGGACAGTTGTAAGTTCATGTCCGTCCAAACACGGTACGTGGTCCCCAGCTGGAACATCCAGAGCCAGAGATATCAACAGCTGCGGCTGTTGGCGGCCACGCCCCCTGTCAGTTCAGCGCACACACCAACGGGTGACTATGTTATGTGATCATTTCTTTTTAGTTATTTTTACTATCTAGTTATTCTCCCCCTGTTCGCAACACATCCACCGCATGTGTTGCAGATGGGGGTGGGGCGCAACACACGTGCGATTCACATGCACGACACGTGTTGCGGGAGGAGCCGACACTCTGGCATGCCACATGTGCGT
The DNA here is from genome assembly GCF_902500255.1 of Thalassophryne amazonica. NCBI lineage: Eukaryota > Metazoa > Chordata > Actinopteri > Batrachoidiformes > Batrachoididae > Thalassophryne > Thalassophryne amazonica. The sequence goes on from NC_047104.1 coordinate 75,092,503, forward strand.
TGCTGTTTTGCAATGCCACACTTATGGGGGCACTTAGACAAATTTCACAGCCAGCTCAAAAGTGATCATCTGCTCACTATTTTCGTGCTGACAGCGTGAATGGCCACACATTTTCACAAGTGCCAAGTGAGCGGTGTTAGATGTTCCTGAGTCACCTGGAATTTGGCCTACACCTGCCACGAGAAGGACTGAATGGGCTCTCACAGGGCATGCTCTGTCTTTCAGCCACTTGTGTGCAAATAGTTGTAGCAACAGGTGTACTAGGTGTTGGAGACAGCTCTGATTTTACACATATCACATAAGATTCCTGCTTCCATGTGCAATTCATCCATATTTGTACTATGTGTGAAGGGGCCCTAAGGCCCGCCCACTTTACTAAAAAGCATTTTGATTCTTGTGTGCATGATAAGTTGGACAAAACTTGTCACATACTCACAAAATTTAAAAAACGGGAGTGATGTCTTTGATGATCTTGTCTTTTAGTATGATCAGGTTTCATCAAGACTGTTGAAAGCCCATCGACATTACTGAACAGAGAAACGATGCTTGTGCACATGACGACTTGAACAAAGTTTTGCAGATTTTCCCAAAATTTGATCTAGCAATCTTAAATGAGTGCATCTTGAACCACTTTGAATTTCACCATAATGGGGTTTCACAAACACGCTGTACAGACCCTCTGACCTACACACTGAACAGAGTACTGATTATTGTTATTCACAGGGTGGAGCACAAAAAGAGGGACAAAAGTAAAGACTCATATTTTCTAGAGAATTAATTGTTTCTTTTTCTTTCAGGTGAGTTACAGAACAGACCAGTAAGTTTTATTTGATACCAAGATGGACCACTACGAGCATTATTCGGTGGAGGACAAAGATTGTGGAACTGTATTTTGCAACAAAGTCATCTACTCTTGTTCAATTTGATGTGAATATCCAGGGAAAAAAATTCCCCATCGCCATACGATCACACATTTGGTAAAAAAGTTTAGAAACACTGGAAGTGTGGTTAACAATAACAAAGGCCATTGTAGCCCAAAGTTCACAGTGAGGACTCATATTCAAGACGTCAGGGACTAGTTGGAGCAGTCGCCCCACAAGTCCACCAGACGCCTGTCACAACACGTGGGTATTTCCAGCAGATCTGTGCACCGAATTATCCACAATGATTTGAAAATATTTCCCTACAAAGTGCAGATTCTTCAAGCGCAAACTCAAGCCAACAAGACCGAACCCTACGAGTTTGTCCAGACAATAAGCCAGCGTATTGAGAACAACCCTCAACTTTTCGAATGTTTTCTCTTCAGCGACGAGGCACACTTCCATTTGAGTGGCCATGTGAAAAAGCAAAATTTCAGGTTTTTGGCCAGTGAACAACCTCAATCATCAATTACTGATCACTGTGTCTAAACATTCATCAATTTAAAAAAAACTTTTGGACAAATAAAACTTTAAAATACTTTCCATCTCTTGTGAAAATTTTTGAAAAAAAATTCATACATTGTAGAAACTGCAACAATTTCATTTGTCCCTCTTTTGTGTGCCCCACCCTGTATTCTCCCTCTGCAGGTGTTTGTTTTTCTCTTTCGTTTTTTTGGGGGGGGCTTTTTTTGGTCAGTATGAGCTGGCTTCTTTTTGTATACCTACCTTAACCATTCAAGCCACAAGTAACTGTTTAGTCAACATAAATTCAAAACCTTCCAGCTTTAAGTAGGGGTGTCGGAAAAATCGATTCACGTCCGAATCGCGATCTTATCTATTACGATTCTGAATCGATCCAAAATGTCCAGAACGGATTTTTCTAAAAGGCATTTTTTTAAACATTTTCTTGCTTACTCGCTGGTGTATGTTTGTCAGGCAACGGCTTCGTTACTACAGCGTCCCCGCGAGGGGAGGGGGTGGTCCGGGTGCTTCAACACTCGTGAGCTGCAGAGTTCAGTGGCTGTAGCTTAGCAGGGCGGAAAAGGTCTAATTGCAGCCAGCTGAAGGCAATGTTTGGGCGCATTTTGGATTTTATTATCTGCGCGTAAGAGGAGCTTGACATGACTTATGCAGTGTGCAAAATCTGCAAAATGAAAGTCAAGAACTCGGAAATACTTCAAATCCGCAAGCCCACATGGCCTGAACATCATCACCTGGAGCTAAAAGAGGGGAGCAGCGGTCTCTGCCGACTACTGACCAGTACTTCGCTAAACTGCCAGTCAACTCCGAACAGAGCAAAGCAGATGAGTAAATTTACATCTAGAATCACTTGATTAACCTTGTAAAGCTGCATTTTCTTAAACATAAAACATTTTAAGTAATATAACTATTTCTCAGAGCTCTTTGAATCGAAAATCGATTCTGAATCGAAATCGTCACCCCAAGAATCAGAATCAAATTGAATCGTGAGTTGTTGAACGATTCACATCCCTAGCTTTAAGTTCTGGGATTTATAAGGACAAAGATTTGGAGAATCACATATGGGCAGAGTGGTTAGGTCAGCAACATATCTGGTTACTTTTATTCACAAATATAGAATCAGGAGATAAAACCCATTGCTTCAGTGAAGATCTTCGAATTTACCAACCAAAGTGATCAAGCCAACACAAAGGAAAGTGTTCACATTACCAAGGGGAGATGACGGGACTTCTTGTATATGATGCAAGTCCTTACTTCAAAGTTTTAATTTGGAGTCACTAGCATAATTTCCTTAGGTCCCACTGTAAATATGCTTGTTGAGGCATGCTGGCTGTGTATCATAGATATTGTAACCGGCATGACATCTGAGGCTTTTTAAATTAGCATGAGGGACAAAAATGTTCAGCACACATAAAATTCACTAGAACTGACTTTATTCTACATACAAACATTATAAAAAAATGCCCAACACGTTGCAGATGCTGTCAATCTTAAATTAACATTGCATTTATAGGTGGCGAAGGACTATTTCAGTGACTGATTTAAGAAGCTCAGAAATGGCAGCTTGAGGTCAAGTAAAATAAGAGGGACTTGAAGATATCAAATACTAAAAAAGGTACTATTTAACTACTGTTTGATATACTTTAAAGTGACAGGGAATGAAGTGCAAAATTGTGAAGCATACACTGTGTGTACATGCATGTAAATACAGGTACAAAATTTCAGAAAAGCAAAAGATTTCATTTTCTACACACTCGAGTCTTCAGTTAACCTTTGAAACAGAAGACACAATCAAGAAACGTTTTAAACTACAGTGAGGCAAATAAGTATTGATCCACTGTAGATTTTGCAAGTCTTCTCACCTACAAAGAATGGAGAGATCTGTAATTTCTATCATAGGTACACTTCACCTGTGAGGAGACAGAATATTAAAACAAAAATTCAGGAAAATCATCACATTGTATGATTTTAAATATTAATTAGCATTTTATTGCATGAAATAAGTAGTTGATACAACAGAAAAACAGACCTTAATATTTGGTACATAAAACTTTGTTGCAATTAGAGAGGTCAGACGTTTCCTGTAGTTCTTGACCAAGTTTGCACACACTGCACCAAGGATTTGGTCCACATACAGATCTTCTCCAAGATATTTCAGGGTTTGGAGTTTCAGCTCCCTCCAAAGATTTTCTATTGGGTTCAGGTCTGGAGACTGACTAGTCAACTCCAGGACCTTGAAATGCTTCTTACAGAGCCACTCTTAGTTGCCCTGGCTGTGTGTTTTGGTCACTGTCATGCTTTAAGTGACCAATGCGCCTACTGAGGGAAGGATGCTATTTGCCAAAATCTTGAAATACTTGATACCATCAATCCTCCCTTCAATACGGTGCAGTTGTTCTGTCCAGCTTTGGAGAAAAGCATCCCCAAAGTGTGATGTTTCCACCCCCATGCTTCACAGTTGGGACAGTGTTCTTGTGGTTGTTCTCATTGTCCAAACACGGCGAGTAGAGTTGATACCAAAAACCTCTATTTTGGTCTCATCTGACCACATGACCTTCTCCCATGCCTCCTCTGGATCATCCAGAAGGTTCTGGTGAACTTCAAACGGGCCTGGACATGCGCTGGCTTGAGCAGGGGGATCTTGCGTGCCCTGCAGGATTTTAAACCATGACGGCATAGTGTTTTAGTAATGTAATCTTTGTGACTGTGGTCCCATCTCTTTTCAGGTCATTGACCAGGTCCTCCTGTGTAGTTCTGAGCTTTCTCAGATCATTCTTAACCCACAAGGCAAGATCTTGCATGGAGCCCCAGACCGAAGAAGATTGACAGCCATCTTGTGTTTCTTACATTTTCTACTAATTACACCAACAGTTGCTGCCTTCTCAACAAGCTGCTTGCCTATTATCCTGTAGCCCATCCCAGCCTTGTGCAGGTCTACAATTTTGAATCTGGTGTCCTTAGACAGCTTTTTGGTCTTGGCCATGGTGGACTGGGTGGAGTGTGATTGATTGAGTGTGTGGACACGTGTCTTTTATACAGGTGACGAGTTCAAACAGGTGCAATTAATACAGGTAAAGAGTGGAGAATAGGAGGACTTCTTAAAGAAAAACTAACAGGTCTGTGAGAGCCAGAATTTTTGCTGGTTGGTAGGTGATCAAACACTTATTCCATGCAATAAAATGCAAATTAATTATTTGATTTTGTGATTTTTTTTTTTTTGGGGGGGGGGGGGGGGTGGGGGGGGGGGGATTCTGTCTCTCACAGTTGAAGTGTACCTACGGCAGAAATTACTGACGTGGGAAAACTTGCAAAATCGACAGGAGATCAAATAATTATTTGCCACACTGTATTTAGCCAATGTGAATACTAGCACAAAGGTGTTCATTAGTCCTGTGTTTTTGTAGTCCGGAAAGGACATCAGCCAATCATTGTGGCACCTTTAAACTAGACTGAACCAGGTGCACAGCGCGGTGGTATCAAGACAGCTGGAGCAACTTAAACCCTTAAGCCCTAGAACCTATTTCACCAAAATCAACATACCCATACATTATGATTTATTTCTCAGCTTGTACAAGGTCAAAAATGCAAAGGTTTGGATCAGCTAAAAGACAAGTCCTAGGGGATGTTGTGGATGCAAAAAAAAATTAAAAAAAATAATAATACTTGGTAGGTGTAAATGAGGTTTTTTTTGTTTTTGTTTTTTTTTTGTTTTGTTTTTTACCAAAAAATGAAATCCGATTTATGTCTTTATTTGCTTGGCGTTTCAGCTGTGGTTAGTTGATATGTGATTGAAGTGGATACTTTTGTAGAGGAGACTTCGCTTGACATTTTGATGTGAAGTGTATGTTGGTGTCAGCATTGGTTAGTTATGAGAGTTCAAATGTTCCAAAACAGGGCAAGTCCCCAAATTTTGGGACTCTAGGGTTTAAGAGGTAAAGGATTTGTAGGTCTTTTATTGATGAGTATACAAACAATGAATGTTTATGAGTGTAATGACAAGAATATTTTCATGATTTGAAATAGAATGTTCCATTCAACAAAAGCAAACCATCATTATTTGTTTGATTTGATGTGACACTGAAATGGATCTCTGTTTTTTTGACATTTTACTTCAAATTAGAGAGGTGAAAAGTATTGTGTGCTTTCATCAATCCAGCAAAATTGCAACTTGTCACATTATTCATCTGAAAGCTCTACTGTGGCTGATAAAGATGTAAGAACACTGTGTAAGCTTCTAACTGGCTTATAGTGTACTGGTTTTACTTTCCTCATATGATGGACACATTTTTTACAAAAAGATAATGGAGTCATTCAATGGAGTGAAATATGAAGAACCAAAATGGACACTAAATGGAATCAAATTGCATGAAGAATGACATAAGTCATGCAATGGACTATTTTTCTATTTAGTTTGGCAAATAATCAAAGCTTTGTGACATACAATCTACCAATACATGGCCTCAAGCATAAGGCTAGAGGTCTAGAGGTCTGGAACGAAAATGGCATTGTTCAAAACTGAAAGTATTATATTTGAGTAACAAAAACAAGCATAATTCAAAGTTCCTGACCGACACGGTGGCAACACTTATTCATGGACAAGAGTCGCTCTCCTTTTACAGTCCAAGATTTCTTTGATTACTTTGAGAATAGATGATATTAAGTTAAATATATCCCAGCATGTCTTAATCCAGCGACTACACTCTGTTATTGAGGTGGGTGTCATCACTGATATATTGCCTAGATTTAATGAATTTCAGAGTACCTCACTGGGCGTGCTGACAAAACGTGTAAAGTCCGCTAAAAATACAACCTGCTTATTCAATCCTATACCAACAAAAACTGTTTAAGGACCTGTGGCCCACCCTTGGGCTGACTGTGTTGAAAATTATTAATCTGTCATTCACCTCTGGATCTGTTCCAAAATGTTACAAATCTGCAGTGATTAAACCATTACTTAGGGCCCCTTCACAAAGTGGGAATAAGTACAACTCAGGGCGACTCACGGCAAAACAGCTCGTATGAGCGAACCACGAAACATTGCGCCGATGGTTAGGCGTGCACAATCCTGGTGCGACGGTTCGTGCACGCGGTGGTGCCTTTCGAGCGGGTTCCATGGGACGAGGTGCACCACATCGCACCACTGATGTGGAGGAAAATAAAATAAAAAGCACCTGTGTAATTCAGAACCCCACGGTTAATAACCCTGGTTAAAAAAAATGCGACTCATGAACCAGCCAACTGGATTCGAACCAGCACGCTCTGATTACCAAAACAGAAACTTTACCACTCATCTAGACTGTCCAACAACTGGAACTTTACCACTGCACTACAATCACTGTCTTAATAACAGGAGCGTGAAATGGCTAAAATCAACAAGCAGATAAATGTACAGTTGTATGTAAAAGCTTGGGCACCCCTGATGATTTCCATGATTTTTCTTTATAAATCATTGGTTGTTTGAATCAGCAATTTCAGTTAAATATATCATATAGCAGAAAAACACAGTGATATTTGAGAAGTGAAATGAAGTTTATAGGCTTTACACAAAGTGTGCAATAATTCTTTAAACAAAATTAGGCAGGTGCATAAATTTGAGTGCCCCAACAGAAAAAATACATTAATATTTAGTAGATTCTCCTTTTACAGAAATAACAGCCTCTAAATGCTTCCTATAGCTTCCAATGAGAGTCTGGATTCTGGTTGAAGGTATTTTGGACCATTCCTCTTGACAAAACAACTCAGGTTTGTTGGTTTAAAATCACACCACAGATTTTCAATAATATTCAGGTCTGGGAACTGAGATGGCCATTCCAGAACATTGTACTTGTACCTTCTGCATGAATGCCTTAGTAGATTTTGAGCAGTAATTAGAGCCGTCGTCTTGTTGAAAGATCCAGCTCAGGCGCAACTTCAAATTTGTCACTGATTCATGAACATTGTTCTCAAGAATCTGCTGATATTGACTGGAATCCATGTGACCCTCAACTTTAACAAGATTCCCAGTACCTGCACTGGCCACACAGCCACACAGCATGATGGAACCACCTCCAAATTTTACTGTACGTAGTAAGTGTTTTTCTTGGAATCCTGTGTTCTTTTTCAGCCATGCATACTGCCCCTTGTTATGTCCAAATAACTTAATTTTAGTTTCATCAGTCGACAGCATCTTATTCCAAAATGAAGCTGGCTGGCAAGCGACTCTGTTTGTGGCATGTAGGCAGAAAAGTCTTCCTCTGCATTACAGCATAAGACAGCATCTCTTTGTGCAAAGTGCGCTGCATAGCTGAATAATGCACAGAGAAACTATCTGCAGCAAGATCATGTTGTAGGTGACTGGAGCAGGTCTGTGGGTTGACTATGACTGTCTCACCATCCTTCGCTTCAGCTTATCTGAGATTTTTCTTGGCCTGCCACTTCAGGCCAAAACTAGTACTAGACACTCTGGCATGCCACATGTGCACTCGGCAACTCCACAGTTGTGGGGCACTGAGACAAATTTCACTGCCAGCTCGACAGTGATTGTCTGCTGACTGTTTTCGTGTTAATAGTGCGAATGGCCACACATTTTCTAAGTGCCAAACGAGCGGTGTTAGATGTTCCTGTGTGTCAGATGGAATATGGCCAACACCTGCTGCGAGAGGGTTCGATGGGTTCTCACAGCGCACACTCTGTCTTTCAGCTGCTGGTGTGCGCAAATAGTTGTAGCAACAGGTGTACGAGCCATTAGAAGTAGCTACGATTTTACATGTTTTGCATACAATTCCTGCTTCATGCGCGCTTCATGTGCAATTCGACCAAATTCGCACTATGTGTGAAGGGGCCCTTTACCTACATACATGTGTCATTGTTGCGCTGAGCAGTTGATTATCATTGGATGGAACTTTCGTTCATGTGCACGCGCCCGCCCGGGCTGCTTTGACTGACGGACAACGACTGCATATTAGCAACCGGCTCACAGCTGCACCAGATATAGAGCATGTCGGAGACGTGCTCCAAAGTTACTGCGGGGATAAGTACTCACAAACAAGTTTGAAGAGGCAGCCGGTAAGAGATGCTTATTTATTTACTTAACGCTAGTGAGCTGTTACGTGTGGGCTGTGGTTGATTGCGCTAAGACTTTCAGTATTGGTCCAAATGCCTGTGGTTGAGATGCGCGCATTAAACAGCTAATGCGTGCCGGCTGAGATGCCTGGACTTTAAAATATGCGGTGTGGCATCTCGGTGGCATGTGAACTGTTTGGCGTTTGTGATGTATTAAAATAATATTGATTTGGTGACTGTATGCATTCTTAGTGGTTCGAGAAGTGCCTTCATTGTTTGCTTTGGATGCATTTATTTGATTAAATAAAGTAAATGCTAAAGGATAAATAATCTTGGTTATTGGGCACAGTGCAATGTAGTAGTTGTGGAAATTAATTATTAGTTGGACTTTGTAAATTAAGTAATAGTATTTGGTGATCATGCAGCTGATTTTAGACTTCAAATTGTGCTAAATGAGTTAAAGTGTGCTGTTTGAGATTTTTAATTATGCATAGAAATGAATTGCTATTTTGAGATGAATTTATTGTTGTTTATAATTTTCACTGTAAATAAGGTGTATGTGTATCTGCGTTTAAGGGTTTTACCTGGCTTTTTGGAAAATGAAGCAAAATAAGTAAACTCCTAATAAAGGAAAGAAAGGAAAGAAACTTAATGCTTCAGCCTGAGTAAATACATGCAAATCTTCAACTTGTGGGTACACCTCTTTTCAAGTGTGGGGTACCGCGCAGTCAATGTACACTTGACAGTAAAACCCGGCTGTGCAAGCTCTAAAGCCCAGCGCCCAACGCTCAAGCTCTAAAGCCCAGCGCCCAAGCTCTAAAGCCCAGCGCCCAACGCCCAAGGTCTAAAGACCAGAGCCCAATGCTCAAGCTCTAAAGCCCAGAGCCCAAGCTCTAAAACCCACCGCCCAATGCCCAAGCTCTAAAGCCCAGCGCCCAACGCTCAAGCTCTAAAGTCCAGCACCCAACGCTCAAGCTCTAAAGTCCAGCGCCCAATGCTCAAGCTCTAAAGTCCAGCGCCCAACACTCAAGCTCAAAGCTCCAAAGCTCAGTTCAAAATGGCAGACTCAAAGAGCCTGCAGCAGATGAAAACCAGCAGGACTACCGCTAAAAGGCAGTTCACTTGGCTGGCCAATGCAATAACCAGAATGTGCAAGAGCATGTCAGTTGATGAGTTAAAGGAGGCCTTCGGCAGGATTGCGGTAGAGGCTGATAAAGTCATTGATGCAAATGATGACTTGGAAGCTGCATCCTTAGAGGCTTGGGGCGGAGAGGCCGACTCCTCCGCAAAAGAGGAAATGTAAGAGGACATCAAAAGCACGGCAAGAGAATGTGAGGGGAGGCTGGAGGAGGTGCGAGGTATAATTCAGAAGACTATATGGGAATACTTTGGGCACCCAGAGCTCTCCACCCACCTTGAATTGGCAGAGGAAGAGTGTGAGAGAGTATCCTCCGCTGCGCCAGGAGTAAAACTGGAGGCGTATGATTTCATGCTTAACCAGTTAGAAATACGGGTGGCCTCAGCTAAAGAAGCATATTATCTGTGGAAGCGATGGGCCCCCGAGGAGGAAAAAGGAGACTTTCAGCGTTGGACAAAAGTAGTTGAGGTTCACTCGGCTAAACTTGTAGCTGGGAAAGCCACCTTGATACAAGCAAAAGCAGAACATCAAGACAGCTGGGCCATAGTCTCCTGCGTCCAGTCACCAGCCATTAGGCTAAGGCCGACTGCTCTCCCTAGATTTGACGGGAATAAAAGGAACTTCCACAGTTGGAAGAAAGACTGGGAGGCGCTCCAGAGACAAGAGCCTACGGGTTCCAATGAGGTCCGGAAGTTCCAGTTGTTGGACAGTCTAGATGAGAAGGTGGCACAGGATCTCCGGCTGTCAACTTGTGGGACGGCATACTGGAAAATTGTTTTTGGAATAAATCCGCTATAGCTCTGGAGATAGTCGAGGAGCTCCAGGCGCTGCCCCCGGTAAGAGGCCACCAAGCAAAGAAAATTGTAATTGTTAGACCTTATACAGGTGGTTGAGAAGGCGCTAAATGATCTAAGTGAACTGGGTGACACAGAAGCTTTGAAAAATCCGCTAATGACAAAATCCTTGGAGAGCAAGTTGCCGGAAGTCCTTAAGAAGGAGTGGCTCATGTTTGTAGTAGAAAGGAGGAGTGTGGGAGCCCAGGAAGACCACTTTGACTTGCTGCTTTCATTTTCAAGTCAAGAGGCAGTTTATGAAGATTTGGAGCAATAGAGGGAGGAAGAACCCTCTAGGAAGGAGCCTAAGAGTCAGCTAAAGCAAGCTAGAACCAGAGCAACCAGGTCTGCCAACCTCCCAGAAGCTTGCATCATCTGTGGGGAAAATGGTCATAAGCGGAGACTGTATCGGTACAAAAAAATTTAAAGCTCTCAATCTGGTGGAAAAGAAGGAAGCTATCCAAAAGTTTGGGGCCTGCAAGAATTGCCTTGAGGTCCATGATGATGGAGAGTATAAGACCACTTTCCTCTGCAAAAATGAGAGCTGCAAAGCAGGGGTTGCTGCTGAGCATCATTACCTTCTGTGTCCCACTCCTGGGAGGAAGATTTTACCCAAAAAAGGTGGTCCAAAGGTAGATAGAGTTGGACAAAGGGAAAAAGTGCACCGAAGACCAGGAAGCTTTTATGTCAAAACTGCTCCCAGAGCTGGCCCAGCATTGCCCAAAGGTCTTTTGTAATACGGCAGTAAGAACCCTGAACTCAGCAGTGTGTGAGGGCTTGCAAAGGGATCAGACCCTGCAGGAGTTTCCTGTCCTGATGACAATCCTTGAAGTTACGGTGAATGCTGGCCAAAGAATAGGAACGCTGATAGACCTGGCTTCTGATACAAATTATATAACCCATGAGGCAGCTGGGGAGTTAAATCTAAAGAGCGAGGATGCGACTCATGGAGTAGGAGGCATGCAGGTTTCTGTGGAGACAAAGCGATACTTTTTGAAGATCAGGGTCAGTACCCCAAAAGGTACCCTGAAGTCCCACCAACTTGTATGCTATGGGCTGGACAGTATCGCTGAAATCCACCACCATGTGTCCCTTAATAAATTACAAGCGATCTTCCCAGATATCCCTCTTGGAGAACTGGTGAGGCCCAGAAAGATAAAGTTACTCATCAGTCACAAAGAGGGTCAGCTTGTGCCTCAAAAAGTGTGCTCAATTGGAGATCTCATTTTGTGGGATGGGCCATTGGGCAAAACTGTGGCAGGTACCCACCCAGATCTGTTGCCCTTGGTGACATAATAAAAATGTATAACTCAGTCTGGCTTGAAGAGAATGGTGCATCTCCATCGCTTTTTATGGAGAGACTCTGAAGAAGAGGAAATTGCTGAATATGCGATAACCAGTCAACATAGGCGATAAGCCTGCCGGTTGCATCGCTCAAGTCGCCATGCCAGAGACTGCTAACCTGCCAGAGTTCTCTCATTTTACAGAAAAGCGGTGAGTGCTGGAGGAGGATACGTACGTGGATGACGTACTCACCTCTTGTAATGACCGGGATCAATTGAAACATATAATGGCAAATGTCGGACAAATACTAAAAGCAGGTGGATTTAAGTTGAAGCCGTGGGTCTTCTCCGGTCAAAGTGGGAGGGACCCCCATGGCCCAAAGATTGCTGGCACCTCAGTTTTCATTCTCCCAAATCAGCTCTCTGACGAGGATCATAAGGTGCTTGGGATGGGCTATATGCCAGTTGAAGATGAGCTCCACTTTATGGTCTCAGTAAACGTCTCAAAAAACGCCAGAAGATGAGACT